>NW_015165316.1:62536-92378 GCF_001447785.1 Gekko japonicus | reverse complement strand
GTGAAAAAAATGAGTTGGATAAGCTATGGCTATCGACAAATGACAAATTAATTCAAAAATTGTATAATTTGTTCCTTGTAAACTATGAACTTGATGAAGAGGTCAAATGCACTATGATTGCTTGGATGCAAGATATAGGTTATACCATAATACCACCGGTGGCACTGGTCCCCGGACAAAATCGCTAAATGTTACTCAAATGTATCCAAAAATTGTTGGAAATGTAAAAACAACGTAGGCACATTCTACCACATGTGGTGGAAATGCCAAAAGTCTCAGCGGTTCTGGCTGAAAGTACATAAGATCTTAGTAGATATCTATAAAATAGAATTGCCTTTTAGACCAGAAATATTTTTGTTAAACATATTACCAGATAAGTTGAAAAATGAACAAAAATATGTTATGGGATTTATTATTACTGCAGCGCGTATTATATTTGCCAAAAATTGGAAACTTGATGAAATAGAATTGCCTTTTAGACCAGAAATATTTTTGTTAAACATATTACCAGATAAGTTGAAAAATGAACAAAAATATGTTATGGGATTTATTATTACTGCAGCGCGTATTATATTTGCCAAAAATTGGAAACTTGAGAGGATACCATCTCAAAATGAATTGCTTAGTAAAGTTCAAGAAGTAGTCGAAATAGACAAATTGACCACAATTTTAGAGAATAAAGATATGGAGGTATTTCATAGTAGATGGGAAATGTTTTATAAGTGGTTAAAAGAAAATAATGTATGATGTAACTGACTCTGACAGCTGAAATGTTTGAATTGCCATGAATGCATGATGTAATGCATAAGAAAACTGTAAGAAAACTGTAATAAATAAATATTATTAAAAAAAAGAAAAAGAAAAAGGCAGACCTGGCAGTGGTGGCTACCTGGGCCTCCGTGAAGAGGGAGGCATCCAGGAACACCCCCAGACTCTTCACACTCAACACAGGAAAATAGCATGGGGGGCAAGAACACTTCCCCCCTCCGGGCCACTATCCCAAGCCCAAGAGTTTATTATGGTTTAATTGAAGAAATACTTCACATACAAATCCCTTGTTTGCTACTGACTCTGAGAAGAAGGCTTTGGAAAAATGGTAGGACACTGACCTGGGTTTATCTTTGAGAACAGTCATGATTTAGAATGATTTTTCCCCCTGTTCTTTCCTCCCTGCAGGTCTACTTCTTACGACCTTTACTCTTCTTGGCCATCACTGTGCAGGACCTTATTTGTCCACACTTCACAATATGAAGATATTCAGAAGAAGAAGAAGAGTAGCTTTTTATACCCTGCATTCTCTACCTTAAGAAGTCTCAAAGAGGTTTATAATCACATCCCCTTGCCTCTCACAACAAGAGGCACCTTGTGAGGTAGGTGGGACTGAGATAGTTCTGAGAGAACTGTGACTGGCCCAAGATCACTCAGCAGTCTTCAAGTGGAGGAGGAGTGGGGAATCAACCCTAGTTCTCCTGGTTGGAGACCACTCTCTTAACTATTACACCACGCTGGTTGTCACAAACATGAGGGTGTAACACAGTCCAAAACCATGAAGCAGTTTCAGCTCTGCCCTGCTTTTGATAATGTTGTTTCATAAAGTACATTCACAGAAACCCTGGTTGTGGTCACATACACTAAATAATCCTTGCCCCCCTCCTGTTTCAGGACTGGGATCAGAGAGCCTCTAATCCTTTTAAGTTAAAGTCAAAGCCTTGGTTTGATAAAGATTGCTTGGAGGCAAAAAGGGTACTCTCTCAAGCCTATGCAAACTATATTGGCCATCATGTTGGGAAAGAGCTTAGTGCCTACCTTGCCTTACTAGAAAAGAAACGAGTCTATAAAAACTTAATTAATAGGAAAAAGAAAGAATATGCTAGGGAAGCATGGAGGGCTCTAATTCAAGCTGCCAAAGAAAAGAACTCTGCTTTATTTTGGAGGATGGTCTCCAGTCAAAGGGGAAATAGTTCTTTAATAAGGGAAATCCATATTTCATCTGAAACTTGGATTCTATATTTTCGGAATATGTATTACGATAATTCCCCCCAATTGTCTACGTCTTTTGTTTTTAGCGACCTGCCAAGCTGGCCCTCGGTTTCTCCTAAAGAGATTTCATCATTGATAGGCCAACTCAAAAGAGGTAAGGCCCCCGGCCTGGATGGAATCTCTCCTGAATTTTTAAAGGAAAACATAAATTGGTGGGCCCCCTTTCTAGCGCACTTATTTACCTATATTGATACAACAGGGAAGGTCCCAAAAGAATGGGGGGTGGCCGCGGTTGTTCCTTTCTATAAAAAAGGTAACCGAAAAGATCCTGCAAACTATAGGCCTATTAGTCTTCTAAGTGTTATAAGTAAATTATATGCTAAACACCTTCTAGAAAAACTTACACTTTGGTTGGAGCAGGATGATATAATAATTCAGGAACAAGCAGGGTTTAGGCAGGGCAGATCGACTACGGACCATTGTCTTCTACTTAGGCATCTTATAGAAAAATATGTTCGCAAGGGCCCCCCGTCTTTATATGCAGCCTTTATCGATCTCAAAGCGGCCTTTGACTCTATTTCTCGACCTGTACTATGGAGTAAACTTGAAGCCTCCACAATAGATAGAAGACTTCTAGCTCTCATCCGTGCTTTACATGAACACACCTCCCTGAGGGTTAGATGTACCGGGTTGGGCCACCTGACAGATAAAATCTCTACCCACAAGGGAGTTAGGCAGGGGTGTATGTTGGCACCAGCTCTCTTCAACTTCTACATTAATGATGTTGCTGGATATCTTAATGGCACAGATCTCCATCCACCCAAATTGGCCCAGCGTCCTATCCCTATACTTTTATATGCTGACGACGCTGTTATTCTTTCTAGAACCTCAATTGGCCTGAGAAGGGCATTGAATAGATTTGCCAGTTATTGTAGTGATCAGAAATTGATTATTAACTATCAGAAGACGAAGGTGATGGCCTTTGGCAGGAGACCTAAGTTAAGAAAGTGGAGTATAAATGATCAGAATCTTGAACAGGTAACCAACTTTCGTTACCTTGGTATGGTTATCCAAGCCTCGGGCTCTAAGTTCGCTCAAAGTCAGGCAGCAGCATGTACGGGTGATAAATCCGCCCAAGGTATTCTCAAGTTCTACCGTTCTACAGGGGGCTATTTTGTGCCAGCAGCACTGAAACTCTTTAAGGCTAAAACATTAGCCCAGATGCTCTATGGGACGCTACTGGGAGCGACATCTTCTTGCTATGCCCCACTAGAGCTGGTTCAATCGAAATTTTTGAGATCAGTGCTCCAAGTCCCAAGGTGTGTTACAAATGCAATGGTACGGCTAGAGACTGGCATGATGAAAGTTGAAGCCAAGATCACCTTGCACTCTATTTTTCTTTGGTTAAAGATAAACCTAAATCCATGTGGCCTTGTGCCCTTAATCCTGACTGACGATTACCAATCTAAATGGCTGACCCATACTATTCGGAAAATTACACTACTAGGGTTTTCACCCAAAGAGCTTTTGGAAAGGGGGGATGCTCAAGCTAAGCTAGTGGTCAGGCAGAGGATTGAAGATATTGAACGCCAACTGGACGTACAGGCGACCCCTGCCTTTTTAGCGCCTTACAGTAGTAAATATATTGTTGCTCAAGCCCCTTACTTATCCATTCTGGAGTCAAATAAACTTAGGAGGGCGTATACGCTGGCTAGATGCTCTGCTTTACCTTCTGCAGTTCTCGAGGGTAAATTCAAGAAAACTCCCCGAAATGAGAGGCTATGCATGTGTGCGTCTGGGGAGATAGAATCCCAGGAACATGTCTTCCTGAGATGCCCATTATATAACGAAGCTCGCACAAAATGTATTGGTCCTCTCTTGGTTGGCTCCTCTGATCAGGATAAGATAGAGAAATTACTTTTAAATCCTGACCATACAGCGATACACCAGATAGCAAAATTCTGTTTTCTGGTTGTAAAAGCTCATCAGTGTTCAGGTAGCCACTTGGGTTAGATTCCCTCCCAAATAACTGACTTTTTTATTCTCATTCTTTTATCTTTTTAAGACTAAATTATGTCCTTTTTACATTGTATTGTTGGTTTTAGATTTTAAAATGCTTGTATAATTTTACATAAATAGATTCACCATCTGGATATTTTAGATATTGAAATCCAGACATTGCAAAATTTTGCTCCTTGGTCGTAAAAGCTCATCAGTGTTCTGGTTGTCACTTGGGATTGGACTTTTTGATTTTAAATCTTATTGCCTTTTTTGTCATTCTATTTTACTCCTTTAAATGTATTCCATTGCAGCGTATTCTTAAGTCTGGTTTTAGTGATCAAAATGACCGCTTAATGTTGTTCCTTAGTAACCTTCTTGTTTTTAAAGTAGTTTTACCATTTGGTAAACTACCATTTTATGGTTTTTTATAATTGCTGGCTATGTGCTGTAACAATAAAATTCATTCATTCACTAAATAATCCACTTTCAGTGCACTGTCCAACTGGATCTCGCCAGTTCGCACAGTAAAATCCAGTTGGAAAGTGCACTGAAAGTGGATTGAAAGTGGGTTATTTAGTGTGTGCGTGACTGCAGCCTGCATTTGACAAAATAGTCTTTTCAGCTCTGAACAGATATTTGAATGAGGCATTTAGTCTTTTCAGGCTGTATTTTTAAACGTTCATTTATTTATTTATTTATTTATTTATTTATTTATTCAGGTATTTCTACCCCGCCCTACCCCGCAAGCGGGCTCAGGGCAGCTTACAAAGGCATAAGCCCATACATAAAATTTATAAAATCCAATAAAATCACAAAATCACAATCAACATACCATTAATAATAATAATAAAGTGCTTTAAATTCAAGATGGTCTGCAGTTGGCACCTGCAGGGAATGACCCCTGCAGGCTTTAGTCATAATGGTATCATCCTAGCGGTATTAGTCCAAGCTAAACGGCTGGTCTCGTCGCCGGGCTATCTCCCATAGTTATATGCAATTCAGTCACTTTCACCTTGAGCAGATCTCTCAACATCTACAAATACTGTTTAAGTCTTCTGGAGGAATGTTTCTTTCCAGATGTTCCTGTTTGCCAGTGGCAGGCTTCTTGTTATCACTTTGAGAGCCAGTTTGGTGTCGTGGTTAAGTGCGCGGACTCTAATCTGGGAGAACCGGGTTTGATTCCCCACTCCTACACTCGCACCTGGCTGGATGACCTTGGGCAAGCCATAGTTCTGGCACAGCTGTTCTTGAAAGAGAGCAGTTTCTGTCAGAGCTCTCTCAGCCCCACCTACCTCACAGGGTGTCTGTTGTGGGGTGGGGAAGGGAAAGGAGTCTGTAAGCCACTCTGAGACACCTTTGGGTAGTGAAGGGCAGGGTATAAATCCAATCTCTTCTTCTTCTTCTCAGTGTCCACCCCCCCCCACTTACCAGGATTTCTCTAAGTTTTTGCTACATAAAGGTGTATGTAAGAAACCCCCATCCCCCCAGCCTTCCTCTAGAGAACTTTGGAGAAGGAAATAAATTTGGCTGCACATTATGACAATAATTGCTATAACGTCTGGAGCACCCATTCTGAGCGACTTTTAGATGAGCAAATCCAGGCACGCATACATGATGCATTTTTAAGAGGCTAGGGGATGCAGACAGTTTTTGGATCATGGGTTTTGACACAGGACATGTCATTTTAAGTGTTTGTAATGATGAGGCTCGGGCAAAACATGCTGAGATACAGCTGTAAAAAATAACGAGGCGGTAGGACTTAAGACCCCTCTCAGGGCTTCCCATATGAATGCATAATTAACTTGCAGGATTACATGCCAGCCAGCATGGCGGTGGCCAGTATCTTAGGTGGTTATAAAAGGGGATGATCGTACATGTTCATAGAGGATGGCTGTCTCAATTGTTATTGGGCCATAATAGCTAAATTAACCTTCTACCTTCAGACTGTGCCCGAATGGTGAATGGTGGGTATGAACAGTTAGGCCTTATGACAGTGACCCCCCAGCATGGTACTACTAGGGCTGCCAGATTCCCACTGAGGACAAGGGATTGCCTGCCCCCAGATGCTGTTCCCTGCTGCTGCTAAGCTGGGTGGCAGAATGAAATGCCTGGGGAAAATGGAGGGGGGGTCGTGATGGGACCCATGATGGGATGATGACATCACTTCTGGTATGATCTGGTAGTCTTGCTAGGTCCCCTCGTTGCCCTGGCAGGGGATTTCGGGGGGCATTCTGGGGCTGGGCAGGGATTTCTCCAAGCCCTGCCCCAAGCCCCACATCCAAGAGTGACCACCTGCCTGGCCACCCCTCTCCCTTCCCTCCTGCCTGATATAAAGCGCTTCAGCTGATCGGCAGGGACCACGTGGCCCACTGATCAGCTGGAGGGCCCTTTAAATCCAGCAGGAGGGAGGGAGAGGGGTGGTTGCGGGCCGCATATCCGGCTCACAAAAGCCCTTTGGTGCATGTCCAAAAATCCTGAATAAAGAGATTGCAGGTGCACATGCTCCATATCTTAGACAAAGAAAACTCAACTGGGCATGTCAGGTCAATGTCAGAATCGGGAGGCTGGACATTGACATCATCAGAGGGTATAAGTTACGTGACATATTGTGATTTGTTGAGCTCCTCGGCCTAAATTTTTGACTTTGGGTTGAGGTCCTCCCTCTGTTCCAGAATAGAGGTCTATCTTGCTGACATGGAATCTCACTTGACGTGTTTTATTGGACAAGGGCACACGAGGTGGCAAACTGTTTGGCTCCACATTGGTGCCTGCTACCTGCTTTTAAAATTCCAAAAGCGCCTACAGGCCAACAAGACTGGAAACTCCTGCCTTAAGGGGTTCTTACTTATATTATCCACTCCCTTTTGTTTTCGCAGCATTCTCCCAATATGTCACTCAGGGCTACTGGAAAGGAAGGGACTGGGGGGGGGACAAAATTAGGAGGGCCTCGTGGTCACCCTGGAGATTTATGGAGCTCAGCAAACCATGTGACTTGTTTCTATATGCTGTCAAGTCTGGCTGTGCAAAGAAGGCAGAAGGAACCATGGTCTGGGGATCCAGGATGACTGTCAGGCTTGCCAGCTCCAGGTTGGGAAATTCTTGGAGATTTGTGGTTGGAGAAGCCAAGAATTCTGTAGGGGAGGGACCTCCACAAGGTATAGAGCCATAGGGTCCACTCTCCAAAGCAGCTATTTTCTTCAGGGGAACTTACTTCTGCGGTTTAAAAAGCAGTTATCATTCCAGGAGATCTCCATTCCCCACCTGGTTTCATTGTAAGAATAGCAAAAACAAAAAGGGGGAAAAAACCTGAACCTAACAATAGAATCCAGAACCAAACAAAGGTTAGTGAAGAAGAGGGCCAACCTATCTAATAAAAGTGGGAAAAGATACATGTATTTATTAATAACAAATTTTTGAACAATTTACTTTATGGTCCTTATTGAATTTATACTTTGTATACATTCTTGGTTGTGTGTATGTGAATATATGTATTAGCCATTTTGCCACATATATATGACCTCTGAGGAAGGCCTATTTGGCCGAAACGCGTAAGGTCAAGCTTTTAAGCCCTTGGTATTGTAATATTTTATATATAATTGTTGTAAATGGGCCCCTGTATACCTTTCATTGTAAGAATAACCACATGTCAAGTTCCACAGCAAGTAACTCTTCACACACGTTTCTCCTGAAGCGTTATGTTTATTAGTGTACAAGACTGGTACCATGTCCACAGGATCATTGTTAGGAATAACTAGAAGGTCTGAACATCCCAATACATATAGCTGGGCAAGGCCATTATCTAAGCAAATGAACTTCGAGCGCGCACGCGGGAAGACTCCCAGCGGGATATTACATAATGAGCGGGAGAGTCCCATGGTTTCCTGAGAGCAGAAAAATGCACACCAAAGGTGGATCCCAAGCCCTCCCTAATACACAAGGCCAGACTGATAACGGCGTCTGGTTCCCACGGACTGATAATGGCGTCTAGTTCCCATGGCTCCCTGGCATGTTTACAGAAAGCTGCTGAGCTGCAAGCAAAACGGGAAGAGGGAAGGGTAGACAACACAGATATGGCAACTAGCTGACCCCACAACACTTTGGTTGTGTTAGAGCAGGCCCCCCTCTGCTATGAAATGTTGTTGATTGCAGAGATCTTGGAAACTCCTTAGATCTTTTTTTTTTCCAACAAAAAACATTTATTTAGATTATTTGAAACATAGTAGAAAAGATAGAGAAGGTAAGGTTACAGAATATTTTCTAATATTACATTTACCAATATACTAGAAACTTTAAACATATAACATATCTATAAGATTCAAGACTTCATATTTTCCTGGTTTATAAACTTAAATAAGAAAAAAAAAAGAAAAAAAACCCCCAAGGAATAAACATTTCTACAATTGACTAGTTCAAGCATACTTATAAACAATTGTTATTATTCATGATCCATATAAAATAAGCTAGTTTTTAGCTTTAGAAATTGTTTCCCAATTGAATTTTTTCAATTGTAATCTTGCTCAGAATACAGTTCCATTTGTCCAAGGGGTCAGAAACTCCTTAGATCTTCAACCTGAGGAGAGACCTTTAAATGGATTTAAATTTGGACCTGAAGTATTATGTGCAGTTCTGGAGGCCTTACTTTAAAAAGGATGTGGACAGAATGGAGCGGGTGCAGAGGAGAGCCACGAGGATGACCGAGGGCCTGGAGACCAAGAAGCCCTAGGAGGAAAGGCTGAGGGACTTGGGAATGTTCAGTCTGGAGAAGAGGAGGTCGAGGGGGGACATGATCGCTCTCTTTAAACATTTGAAGGGCTGTCACTTAGAGGAGGGCAGGGAGCCATTCCTGTTGGCAGCAGAGGAGAGGACTCACAACCATGAGTTTAAATTAAGGGTGGGGAGGTACCGGCTGGATCTTAGGAAAAAACTTTTTTTTACAGTAAGTGTTGTACAGCAGTGGAATCAGCTGCCTAGGGAGGTGGTGCGCTCCCCATCAATAGCGGTCTTCAAGCAGTGGCTGGACAAACACTGGTCAGGGATGCTCTAGACTGATGCTGCATTGAGCCGGGGGTTGGACTAGATGGCCTATATGGCCCCTTCCAACTCTGTGATGCTACGACTCTGATTTGGGCAAATTTGCAGTGACACCTTCAGAGGCCATTAGTTTTTTTTCCGCTTGCTTTTAGAGGCATCTAGCAGCTAGGGTGGAAAATAGATAGTGGGACTACAGAGACCTTTGGTCTGAGCTAACAAAGCAATTTTTATATTTTTATTTAGTGAGCTTTTGTTCTTAAAACTGGAGGTTAGTGGGGTCCTGCAATAGTCTCAGGAACTGTCACAAAATTAGACTTCCTATTTTCTATCAGAAGGACTGAAATGGAACTGTGGAAGCCTACATACTAGGTCCTGGAGGGATGCCTGTGCAGTCAATCAATTACTAACTTCTTCCAGGCCTGTCATTCAGATGCCTTTTCACTATCACGAAAACTGTCTTGAGGCCATATGCTCCTTTTTTTTTCTTTGCAGCAAAAACTGTACAGAGAGTCTTGCGTTCCCCAAGAGCTCATGCTCGCCTTATTGGCTCTAGTCACTGTAAGCAGCAACGAGGTACTCAGATGAGAAAAAAGAAAACCTGAAGAAGGATTATGCCCAGAGGAGTGTGATTCTAACTTGGAGTTTCCCAGAATGTAAAGTGAAGGAGTCTACTCCAACAATCGTTCACTCCGAAATAGCATATATGAGGTGGTCATGTTTAGCTCTGGGCAGTGTGGGAAAAGGAAATCTTGAGCCCATCTCATATGCGTTCTGTTGTTTCACAATAATGGCTGAATTGTAGTACTGTCTGCATCTGGCCCCCATATTTTACAAAACAAAATGATTCTAACAAAAGTTAATTCCTTATGCTTCTTTGGAGTAGTCAAGCTCTCCTTAATACATATTGCTCCCCTTGGGGCCATAGTCTACATATTTCAAAACATACCAAAGCTGGGACTTTTCTTTTGGTCTTTAATTTGTCCATCCCAACCTCATTCATCATCCACATCAGTGGTTCCAAAACCATTGTCATGCATGAGACTAGGACAAAGGCAGACCCAGATCACAAAATTCATAAAACAAAAATAGGACCCACGGTAAGTAGGAAATACCAAAAGTCAACAAATACCATGCTACAGATGATTACAAAGTATCTCAAGTAATTTTATATATTTATTCATTTTTGTATGTGTGTGTGTGTATAATTTTTTCTATATTTCTTACAAATTATTCACCATAATATTATCACATAAACATTATCACATAGAAAGAAGCATATATCCAATAATTTAAGTACCATCTTTTTATATGATGAAATTGTATAAAATATATAAAAAAACACTATATATATATATATATATACACACACACACACACACACACACACACACACACACACACAATGAATAAATATATAAAAATTACTTGAGATACTTTGTAATCATCTGTAGCCAGTCCATAAAATGGCACAGGAATGGTCACAGCTAAGAACAATTGCCACAAGATCTGCTCATTTGGGATCCAGCAAATGATAACAATGATTGTTATCAGCTCACCTGTTGTGTTGGTATGAGAAAGGACAAGGGGCAAGCCATATGGATGCCAGCCTCCAGGAGGGACCTGGGAATCCCCTGGAATTACAACTCATCTCCAGACTACATAGATCAGCGGTAATTACAATCCATCTCAAGGATTTTACTAGTTTCCATAGCCCTGCATTATTCTAAGAGCTAAAGTCCAACATTGCAGTCCTAAGCAGAGTTATATCCTTCTAAGTACATTGAAGTCAATGGGCTTAGAAGGGTATGACTTTGTTTAAGATTGCACTGATAGTGGTAGTGTAGATGCCAGTTCCAACAGGCTGTTTGGATTGCCATAATGTATGGCTGTGAGAGTTGGACTATAAGGAAGGTCAAGTGCTACAGAATAGGTTCTTTTGGATTATGGTGCTGGAGAAGACTCTTGAGAGTCCCTTGGACCGCAAGGAGATCAAATCAGTCAAACCTAAAAGAAATCAACCCTAACTGTTCCCTGGAAGGCCAGATACTGAAGCTGAAGTTCAAATACTTTGGCCACCAAATGAGAAGGGGGCACTCACTGGAGAAGACCCTGATGCTGGGAAAGATTGAAGGTCAAAGAAGAAGGGGATGGCAAAGGATGAGATGGTTAGACAGTGTTATCGATGCAACGAACATAAAATTAAGCAAGCTCCGGAGCACGACGGAAGACAGGAGGGCCTGGCGTGATGTGGTCCATGGGGTCGCAAAGAGTCAGACTCGACTGTGCGACTGAACAACAACAACAACAAAAAATAGGTTTTATGTAGATTTATTTTGTTCCTATATATTTTAAAGGCTCTACTGTTTTGGCTGATGTTTGATTTTATTGGGTTTAGTTTTGCCCCATAAATTTGTCAGATTTTAGCGAGACTATCACTGCCTCAGCACGGGTGTCATTTTAACTTGTGGATTTGACTTTTGCTGGATTTGCAGTAAAATCTTGAGTTACATCTCTTTTGGTCAATTGACTTAATTAGACTTCAAAGGGTATAATTCTGCTAAGGATGACACTGTAAATTGTGTATCTTGACTGTATACATTTTGTAGATTCCTCTGAAGACTTCCAAAACACTTTGGGTATTGCTCAGTAAATGTCTAGCTGCATGCTATTAGTGATATGTTCTGTTTTTTTACCATCATGTAAGCCAGGAAATCATACCTGTTTTGGTCTCCATCATGCACAGAAAGGGTTACTGCAGAAGGTAGGGTAGAAAATAGCAATATTCCAGGGTTGCAGTAACCCATGGAGAGTGGCCCAGAGGGGTGCTGTGTCTCATGGCTTGTGTTGATTCTTGGGCACCGATGTTCAAGTGTTTCTATATCGAGCTAAAACTATAACACAGTCCAGGGAGGTGAACATGAGAAATCCTTTTCCATATTGTTGTACATATTAGATTCCATGTCAGAAATGAAATCAAATGAGGAGGAAGATCTATGTTTTAATTTCAATTAACAGAAAAACAATTGGCCCAAATAGTCCATCCAAAATTGACTACTTTCTTCTCAGCATATTCAGGAAATATGCTTCGATTAATAGGAAAACAATTAGACCAAATAGTTAATCAAAAATTGACAACTTTCTTCTTTTTTCTTCTTCATCTTCTTCTTGAGCATATTCTGAACATATTCAGGAAATACATGATATTTTATACATGGACTGACATCACCAAGAAAACAATATTCAAAAAGCATAATTGGTTACAAAAGACAGTGGTAATTTGAGTAATAATCCTCTGATAGACTAGATATAAAGAAACATATATCTACGTCAAACTAAGTGTTTACTTAACCTAACCTAAATGATAATGGGCAAGGAATCTTCATATCCCAAACAAAAGTATTCATTATTGATACGAGACTAAAATCTTATCTGACCCAGACATTGAACGGTTTGTCCTAAGAACTACAGAATCATGAACTTTGTACCTATTATGCTGTCTGCTAACAATATCAGACCTACAAGAGGAAAGCCTTCTATATAATAGCCCTTTCTAACATCCTAATAAAATATTACTTAAAGAATAAATCTATAAAAACCAGAGAAATATGAATATGAACAATCAAGAAGAAAAAAAACTATATATAAAAATCTTTATATTCCCATTCATACTACAATATGTAAAATCGAGCTTCTCTAATCAGGTGTCAATAATGCCCAAATGTGTCTTCAGCCTATGTGTGTACAGTGAAAAGCTGCTGTTTTCCACATTCAAATGGGAAGTCTAAGCACCTGCAGAAGCTAAAGAAGAGATGTGCTGATGTTGTATAGCATTGATTTGCCAGAAGGACCTTCGGTTTGGCACACACTGACCGGATACCACGAGGAAAGAGCACATGTTCCTTCTGATAGGAAAAAAAAAGTGCTCTCACTTTTAACAAGGTTGGAATGCCAGGGAGTGGCAATATGGGAAAGCACTGCAAGCTTGAGCAATGGATTTAAAGTTTGCTCCATGGTTGTTGAGCTGGTGGAAAGCACCGTCTGTTTCAGAGGGGCTTCATCATACTCATCAAGTCTCTATTTGCTGCTAACTCAGCCAGCCTTCCAGAGAACATCCCAGTGCCTCGGACTTCTCACTGGCTGGTTTTCGCAGCCAAAGACCTTGCAGAGAATTAAGGTAAGTTTCTGTCTGGGGCTGCTGCAACTGCTTTCAATCAAAGCCATCAAGGCCTTCAAATCCCATTTTACTGGGACCAGGGTGTAGCTGTCACTAGCAGACAAAACGTTGGATGTGATTTGTATTGGAAATCGGATAAGATACCTCATAAAGAGGAAATAATATATAAGCTGTTGGATGTAGCAGAAGTTGACAAATTAAAGGTAATGTTAGGGGGGAAAGATGAAAATATTTTTGAAATAAGATGGTCGGGACTGTATGAATGGTTAGAGAAAGTGCGAAAAAATTAGACTCTAAAGTATATTCAACTTTGTATATGTTTATTTTATTTTACTGTATAAATTTATAAATAAAAAGTTAAAAAAGAAAAAGGGGGTAGGTAGATTTGTTATTTGGAGGTCAGGTCTACCAAAACAGTAGAGAGCGGTGGGTGAAATTTGACTTGATTCTGTTTTATCTTATAATGTTTAAATTATTCTTGCAATATATGTTTAAACTATAATATAATTTAAAATAATCTGAGATTTTTTACGAGGTTATAGAAATAATCTTCAAAAAAACTAATCTACACAATAGTCAAATGTGGAATCCCTCACAACTCTAATGCTACTAGCTTTTTTTGCTCACAAGGAAGAACTTCTGTTCACAACACTGCGGAGCTTAGAGAGAACATTGCTGCAAAGCAGAGCCACCATTATCAAGGTTGGTCTGCCGCAAAGCAAGGAGTCAAACTTGGCTGTAAGTGAGCTGCAGGACCTTGGATAGCTCCAAGCCTGACAAATTGTCCAGTGGCTGCTAGGACCAGTCTAAGTTCATAACTATGGGAGCAGGCTCAGGAAAACGTAGCTAGGCTCTTGTATACCTGCAATCTCTCAGTGTCTCCTTGGGCATTTCCAAAGGGTTGGACTCAGTGAGAGTGACCTCGGAGACCATTGGAAGGACAGGTCTCCTGAATCCTTGGGTGGTATATATGGGATGGGGTAGGGACTATTAGTTCTGGAGATCAGGTCTAAATGTGTTCATATTTAGATGGAGTTTCTGGTTTGGCCAAGCTATGAGGAACCTCAATAGCTTCCTCCTCTCCATTAATACTGGGGCCTTATGAAAGGCTGATTTGGATGACTCCTCACCCAAATCTGCTTTACAGTTGCTGTGCAGACAGATGGCATTCACATAGGCATGTATAGTACTTTGTTACCCAGTCGTCGTCACCATCACCATCATCACCAGGGCATCAGCCATAAAGCCGGGGACTTTCAAAATCCTTGGTGACTCAGTGAGGAGGATTGCACTGCAAGTCGGCTGTGTACACATTACTCAGCATTCCCCAGAGCTACCTGTGCCAGCAGGAAGTATCTGAGCTCCTTCAGGAGACTCCTTTGGCATCCAGGAAGAGTGCAAAGGGACAGAGAAAAAACACTGCCTTCCTCCTCGGGCTCACTTTCCAACTGCCTATCCCAGAGCCAGCCCCAACACCTGGGGTGGTTTTTCCCCCCTCTCAGCTGATGTCTCAAAGCTTCTGACGGCCAAGAAACATTCATATCCTGCCAGAACATTTGAAATTGTAATGAAATGGCTGCATGCCTGCCTCCTTGTTGGAATACTTAGGGCCTCGATCCAGCTTCAGCTTTGTCTAGAACAACACCTGTGCTTCTTGCTCTGTTGAAGTCAAGTGATATTATCCCCTTGGTCCTGTAGTCACCTTGACTCTGCCTCTAGTGGCCTCAACTACACCTCAACTAGGTCTCAACCTCTAGCAGGACACTGGTCTCTTCTCACAAGGAAGCTGACCCTATAAAATTTCCCCTGGGACATCGTACAGCTCGGGACAAGTGGGAAGTATGTCGCTGTATATTGCCGGAGCAAATGCTAAAACAAAGAGTCACATTGGATGCAAATGAACCACCATTTCCATAACTCCAATGTTGGCTTCTCTCGACAGTGAAGCTAGAGGCACGTTAGATATTCCATGCCATGATGCCTGTGGTTCTGGCTGCTCCCATCTCTCCTTTATAAGCATTTTCAACGAGATAGCTTTGAAAGGCAAACTGTGACAAAGTTGTCTAAGGACAAAGAGGAAAATTCCTTTGCATTCTCACCCCCTGCCAAAGCGGCCCACTTATTACGTATGTTGGGATGCCTACAATAATAGTCTCTGCCCCCAGAAGGAACGCTGGACTGCGCAGCAGCTCAGGGTCCCCAGACTGTGTATTTATTCTCCAAATGACAGCAGTTTTCTGGATCACCGGGCTCAGCAGCTGATCACCGGTTAGTTCTGGGTTGCTGGGTCGCCCTTCCCAGCTGCCGCTAAGTTACTTCCTTCCACTGGCACTGACTGCTGAGCTGGTATCTGTGCAGCTGAAACCAGCTTCAGACTTCGGCAAGCTTAACAGCTGGTGGAAATGATCATAAATGGAACTTGTAGGCAGCCGTAAACATGTCCTGCAGGGCAGAGACCCTAATAAGTCCTGAAGGGAGTGCTCTCAAGTCCTGGAGAGAAGTGTCTTAATACAGGACTTAATTGCCATCCCATCATTTGCCAATTACCACCCAGTCTTTAAGAACATCCTGAACTCATTAGCTCTTGTCATGTCCATCTTGCCCGAGTGCTCCTTGCGTAGCTTGCTATTGGCCAAAGCCTCGTTAGAGTTGCCATTGGCTACACAGTAAAGGTTAACCAGAAAATCACTGAAAAGCCCATTAGCTGGAGAATCGAGCTGATTCACAGGGATGGTGTTGACTTTGACGCAAAATCCACATGAATTTTGTTCATGCTGGAGAAAAAGCATTCAGTGCAGAACAATGCTCTGAATTAGTGCTCACAAACGCTTTTGAAATTGCTCCCTTTTGCTGTTGGGAGGCTAGAGTGGACCCTTGGGGTAATCATGACGCGAAACCATTGATGGACATGAACATGTCAAACAGTCCTTTGACTGCTCTGTGGCCTTGCTTCCTCCCCCCTCACTTTTGTAACACATGCCTTATCTCAGAGACTTCAGCATGGTGCCCAGGGGCCTGCCAACACCTTTCCGGGCACCTGTCAAGTGTTTTGTTTGGAAGTGTAGCTTTTACTAGCAGGGCTTTCCATTTGCCATTGGAAATCTGGTCAGCTGTGCTTGGTTTTAAGAAGTTGCTTTATCAGCAGCTGCCACCACCGCACAAGGCTCTCTACTGGGTGCATGAAAGTAAGTTGAGTGTATGCAAGAAAATATGTATTTTTTAAGAAATACGTTCATTTTAAAGGTCATCCTATTAAAAGGAGCTTCATGCATGATCTCACTGCTGGCATTCTGTGGCTGGCTCTGCCTCCTCTGGCAGCCATTTTGCCAGTGTGCATGTCTGCATGTGTGTAAGCAGGGTCTTCTTTAGTGCCCCCGTGCCAAATGAATTCCGGCTTCCCACATTTACCAATGGCTTGGGGACACCACTAAAGGCTGCCTCTGAGCATATATATAAAGGGCAGAGTTTCCCAAAATACTTCACCCTGTCCCTTATATGTGCATGAGTGCATGTCTGAGGGGCCAGGTGTGTGGGGAGGGATTTGAAACACAGGCCCCGGTCACATGGGCCAGATATTACGGGGGGGAGGTGTGGCTGTTTGCCCCGGAGCGAACTACCGTGTGGCAGCCTGATCAAACAACCCGCCCGACATCCGGCTGACGTCCCGTGGTTGGGGGAGGTGCTGATCATACCTCACTCCTGCGGCGCGGCAAAGAAGCGGTGCCGCGGGTTTTTTTTTAACCCAAGTGTTTGCATGCGCCGTTGGGTGCTTGTGCGCACCTGTGGAGACTTGACAAAAAAAAACTTTTTGCGACGGGACATGGGCGGGCGCTGGATGCCATGAGCTAACACCAGAAACGTGATCTGATGCCCACCCTTGCCCCGCGGTTTCCGGAAACTAGTACTTCGGCGGTACTAGTTTTTTACAGAGCATCTTTGGAGTGAAGCCTCGGGTGAGCCACGGGAGCTCTACGCTTCCCAGATGTGGTGGTGAGATTGCGCCCAGAAAAGCCACCTATCTTCCATCTCTCTAGCATTCCTAATGCTCCGTGTGAACGGGGCCACAGTTTGCTCTCTTTAACAGGAAAGACTTAATTAGCTATAGCACAACACAAAGGGAAATGGCTGTCATGCCTTCTAGCTACAGCAGATCTAAGGAAAGAAACAGGAAATCATATCTCTAAGCTAATTTTAACATGGCAGAAGTGACCACTGCATCTCCTCTGTGGATGTTCATGGAGCAAATGCTGAATTGAACTCCTCACCGGCTCCATGCAGGAGCATCCAGTTCCTAGCGTCTGAACAACATTAACTGGGTGTTTCAGTCTTTTAACCCTTCCCATCCTAGCTGGCCAGAAATTCCTGGTCCGATCCAGAATAAGGGAGCTGGCTCCCACGCGGACAGTGAGCCCCCATCTCCCAATCATTCAAGAGCACATGTCCCACATATCTCAATAATCAACTCATGTTGTAACAAGCTTGCCATCTTGCCCTTCCTAGTGAGTAGAGCAAATGGTTATCTCTTTGTGGAAACACATCTCTGTGGAAACACATGGGATAGAGCAGGTTGAGAAAGAAGTACTTTTCTGCCTTTCTCACAATACAAGAACTTGTGGGCACTCAGTAAAATTGCTCAGCGGTTGGGTTATAATAGATAAAAGGAAGCACTTCTTCACCCAAAGAGTGGTTAACACATGGAATCACTGCCACAGGAGGTGGCAGCTACAAGCATGGATGGCTTTCAAGAGGGAATTAGATAAGCATATTGAGCAGAAGTCCATCAGTGACTATTAGCCACAAGGTATACATAGGAACTCTCGGTCTGGGGCAAGTGATGCTCTGTATTCTTGGTGCTTGTGGGGGCAACAGTGGGAGGGCTTCTAGTGTCCTGCACCCACTGCTGGACCTCTTGATGGCACCTGGTATTTTTGGCCACTGTGTGACCGAGTGTTGGACTAGATGGGCCATTGGCCTGATCCAGCATTGGCTTCTCTTATGTTCTTATGTTCTTATATCAGTTCTTACTGACACTTGTGCATTTTATGGCTCTCTTCCTAGTGAAAACAAGCTGCTCTAAGAGTCCTAGGAACTGTATGGTGAGCTTCAAAGTACTTTACATCTCTGTGACCATGACAGCTTCCCCCATTCAGTGGCAGAATTTCAAAGTTATCTGCAGGCTCAAAAGGGTGGGGGGCGACCCTGTCATCTCATGCACTTGAACACCAAAATTGTTGGAGTAAACTCTTCTACAACATGTGCAAGAGCTTCTCACAAAGTCAGCTTGTTCACTTGTCCTCTCCATCTATGGTACCAGTTCAACCCAGTTCCAGAACTGATTTTAGAAGTTCTCCTCATTAAACCAAAATAGTGGAAGACAAAACAGAGAGAAATTGAGAAACAGTAAAAGAGAAGAAGGGCAAATCTACTCGGCCGTACCGAACACAACCTGTAAAATCCAGTTCTATGTATCTATTTGTGTGGCTTTGTTTGTTTGCTGCTGGGACTTTTTTGTTGTTGTTGTAGCCATGTATCATTTGGAATTTGCAAATATTTATGTGAATGTACATCTCCAGATGAACAATCACAGGGTTTTTTGCATCTTATTTAGACATTGTGGCCAGAATGGTTCTGAATCTCGTGAGCAGCTTTGAACCAGCTGAGCAAGGGCAGAGGTCCTGTCATTTAATGACACAAGCAACATTTCAAGCTCACCCTTATTTAGTTCAGCCCATCTTGGAAAGGCGAAAAACCCAACCATGATCAGGCCTCCTGATGTCTGGTTCATAGATATTCATGAAATGTAAATAACAAGCCAAAGCTCTGCAAATATTCTAGAAACAACTGGCCATTTACTCAGTGCAATCCACAAATTCCACTAAAATCAGGGCTATTCCCTGATGGTAGCCTAAACAGGGTTGCTCTGTTGCAAACACAAAGTCATGTCTGAATTCCGTTGCAATGAAAAAGACTAAAATGGACAGTGGGTTGGGTCCAGCCACCTCTTTCACTCGATCACACCCAGTTCCCCTCCTTACTACAGCACCTGGTTTTTGTCCGTGCAGGTCCCATGATCCTCAGCATAGCTTTTTGGATAGTTAGTGGGGAACCCTTCCTCCACAGTGGGAAAGCTGGTTTGTTTAAACCCAATACGTCAACTAGAAATAATCATTGTACAATTATTGCATGGGCAAAATACTAACTTGCAAATACAAAGTGACTCTCTGTATTAACAATGATAGCCACCCCGATGAGACCATTGATTAACAATGTCCAGTCTTTTCTGGACTGTCTGATAGCAATTCGGTATCACTATGGCTAAATTGTTTGAACCCCAGTTTTGCATGTCTTCTCTCACACCTGGGACTGGGAGCCACTTGGGTACCAAGAATGACGAAAAGTGATCAGGCCAGTCAGATGAATTAGTTGTACGTGTGCATGTACTTCTGCATGTGTGTGTGTGTATACATAAATGTGTGCATGTGCGTAATTCTGACTGAAGAATTGCAGGTGTTTACACAAAGAACTGGTGATATTTGTAGTGAAAATCTCACACAAATTGCCAAGTAAAGTTAACCAGTAATTTAACCAGTAATTTAAGTTAACCAGTAATTTAAGTTAATTTAACCAGTAATTTAAGTTAACCAGTAAGTTAACGTAATTTAAGTTAACCAGTAAGTTAACCAGTAATTTAAGACAAGGCTTTTAATCATCTGAACCTCTCAGGGGTGTTTCGCAATATGTGTTGCGTGACTGTTTACAAATGTTTATATATATATAAACATTTGACTATTGGGGAGTATATAAACATTTGACTATTGGGGAGTTTTATTAAAATAATTTTGTGCTCAGCCACAGTTATTGATTAACTCTTAATTCATTTGAAGTGCATGCTAAAACAATCATAGAGACCAATTATGTACACAGGAAGAAACAAAACAAAATGGTTTTCTCAGGAAAGGACTTATCTGTGATTTTATTTGAATTCTATAGGCCCTGAGCAGAATGTGGAAGACAGGGTCATGATCTTTTGTATCATGACTAAAAACTATAAATCTGGAGGCTAAATTGTATTCTGTGAGGTTTCTTTTCCTTTCGACATTATTATACACCTTGCCCACTCATTCATGAGATTCACCAGGTGACTTTGGACCAATCAGAATCTCCCTGTTCAACCCACCACATTGGAAAGACTGAGAATGAAGTCAGATAACCTTTCTGTAGATTGACCTGAGGTGCTTGGAGATTTCTCTTTCTTCTTACCTAAGCTTTGGGTACCAGTACCAATAATGAAGGTTAAAGCAGAAAAGTGACAAAGTTACAGCTGAACATTCAGAAGTCAAAAATAATGAGTACTGAGGAATTACATAACTTTAAGGCTAACTGTGAAGAAATGCATTTTTCCTTTAGAGTTTGGAAATGAGCAAAACCACACTGAGTTTTTTTCTCTCCGGGCAGAGAGCAGGCCAGAAAAGGGAGAGTTTGGAAATGAGCAAAACCACACTGAATTTTTTCTCTCCGGACAGTGAGCAGGCCAGAAAAGGGGGGTGGGGTTCAGTTTAATTGCTTTAGATCTAGCATGATAGTGAGTGGGTAAAGCTCTCCCCATCCCCCAAGCAGGGAACAAAGATTTGGAGAAATTAGATACTAGAGAAGCTTCAGGAAGAAAAATTCTAGGGCTGCGGTCACACGGAGCATTAGCCATGCTAGAGCGATGGAAGACAGGCGGAGTTTCCGGGCGCGATCTCACTGGCACATCTGGGAAGCGTAGCACTTCCGCGGCTCAACTGAGGCTTCCCGCCGAAAACACGTAGCAAAAAACTAGTACCTCGGAGGTACTAGTTTCCGGAAACTGCGGGGCAAGGGCAGGCATCTGATTGCGTTTCTGGAGGCATCCGGCGCCCGCCCATGTCCCCTTGCGAAAAAGGTTTTTTTCCCCCACGTCTCCATGGATGCGCACAAGCACCCAACGGAGCATGCGCAGTTGTGGTGTACACAAAAAAACCTCATCCAGTTTGCCGCACCACGCGCTTCTTTTTTGTCTTGCGATCAGCACCTCTCCCCTCCCACAGAACCTCCACGGTACCTCCACGGTACCTCAACAGGAGGTCTGATCTCTTTACCCTGCAGTTTCCTGCCCGTGTGACCGGGGCCCTGATTTATCAGGAAAAGCTTTACTGACCTGGCCTGACCTGGTGAGTGGGTGGGGGAAAGAGAGGTGACAAAACTCAGGGGAGCAAGGAGGAAGTTATCTTTTGTGCTAGGTCCATCAGAGCAGACAGAACTCTTAGCTGAGGTCTGGAGGAGCCAGTCATTGACCATGTGCTGGCCCAGAGAGCTACTGAAAGCTTCAAGGTAATGGTAACTCAGTAAAGATCTAGAACTTACCAAGCTTTAGGAGCCTGTCCTATATTTTAACATCTGGTGGGGGCATGTATAGAGAGAAAGAGAGAGGATTTGCATTTTACCAATTTCTTTTGAATCATTTGCTCAATCTGGTGTTGCACTAAAAGTATGTTTGTGAACATTTTTTAAAATAAATACTTGATAACTTTTGATGATGGTAGTGGTTCTCTGTACCACATAGACCTCAACAATCTTGGAAAAAAACTATTTTAAAAAGGAGTGCCAGGGGAAAGCAGGCAGTTGGCAAGTGGCTATTTCCCCAGGGGTGCACAAGGCAGTAAATGGTCCCCATGATGACCAGGCACTGGTCAGTGGGAGACACAGAGGCAAGGCCTCAGAACTTGGAAGGGAATCTGAGAGTTTGACTCCTGACCCTCCCAGCTGGTAATTCCTACAAAGGACATATAGTAGTGGTGATTTACTGGAGAGAGAGAAAAGTCTTTCCAGGTGTTGGGAAAACCTTGGAGGGTAGGGTGGAATTGGGCCTGTAGACCAAAGCGGGCCCTTTCTGCCACACTGACAATGAAGACATTGAAATTGTCCAAGATGTTCTGTTCCTTGGCTCCACCATCAACCAAAAGGGAGATTGAAACCAAGAAATCAGGAGACTGAGACTGGAAAAGACAGCCATGAAAGAGCTAGAAAAGATTACATGTAAGGATTTGTTGCTAATGACCAAGAAGTTAATTCATGCCATAGTATTCCCCATTACTATGTATGGGTGTGGTGTGAAAGTTGGACAATGACGAAAGCTGACAGGAAGAAAATGGATTCTTTTGAAACGAGGCATTGGGAGAGAATTCTACGCATACTGCGGACTGCCAAAAAGACAAACAAGTGGGTTCCAAATCAAATCAAGTCTGAGCTCTCTCTAGAAGCCAAAATGACAAGACTAAGGCTATCATACTTTGGCCACGGTATGAGAAGACAAGCTTTACTGGGAAAGACAATGATGCTATGAAAAGTTGAAGGCAGCAGGAAAAGAGGAAGACCTAACAGGAGATGGATTGATTGAATAATGGAAGCCATGGCCCTCAGGTTGCAAGCCACCGCAGCCAAATAAGACGAATAAGAGCCTGGACTAACTCATGCAGATGATCCTCACCATTGAGGGAGCACATAGTGAAATTTTTAATGGTCTAGAAGGAAAAGCCCTGACTCGGATAGCCCAGGCTAGCCTGATCTCATCAGATCTCAGAAGCTGAGCAGGATTGACCCTGGCTAGTATTTGAATGGGAGACCACCAAGGAATACCAGGGTTGTGGCATGAAGACAGGCCATGGCAAACCACCTTTGAATGTCTCTTGCCTTGATAACCCTGTGGGGCTGCCGTAAGTCATCTGTGGCTTGACAGCACTTTCCACCACCAGAAGGGGGGGGGGAGCAGATTCAAAACAATGAATCCTGAAAAATCAGAGAACAGTGTCACCTTTGACAGCTGCCAAATGGGGAAATGCCTTTTGATGACGACGAACATATTTGCAAGATGCTCCCCAGTGGCTCAAGTGGTTAAGACGCTGAACTGCAGGCTGTGGAAGGTCGGTAGTTCAGCAGTTCGAGACCTGGGTGCCACATGACGGAGTGAGCTCAACCTAACTGCGGTGGCTCAAGTGGTTAAGACGCTGAACTGCAGGCTGTGGAAGGTCGGTAGTTCAGCAGTTCGAGACCCGAGTGTGCAGCGTGACGGAGTGAGCTCCCGTCTCTGCCCCAGCTCCTTCCAACCTAGCAGTTTGAAAGCAAGAAATTGCAAGTAGATAAAGAGGTACCACTTCGGTGGGAAGGTAACAGCGTTCCGTGCGCCTTGGTGTTTAGACATGCTGGCCACATGACCATGGAAATGTCTTCGGACAGTGCTGGCTCTTCGGCTTTGGAACGGAAATGAGCACCGCAACCCTAGAGTCGGATTCGACTGGCTTTCGAGCAAGGGAACCTTTACCTTTACCTTTACCCCATCTCTTGCCCTCTTCAAACATTCTTCTTCTCTAGGGGTGTGCATTCAGGGATCCTTGAGCCAAAATTATATCCTAAATTAGCTATCTGGGGGCAGCTCAGGCATACTCAGAATTCATTTTTATTGATTTTAGTTTATTAAATTTATATCCCGCCCTCCCCACATAGCAGGCTCAGGGTGGGTTCCAGACAAACTGATCTGCACACAATGCACACAATGCAGATTTACAACTAAGATCAGGAACAAAGAAATCAATTCATATTAAAACATATAAACAGTATAGTACTGGATATACAACATGCCTCAACAGATGATGTTAATATTGGCAATGTAGAATCTGCGGTCACTGGGGGGCGGGGGAGGCCATATCAGGTGGATGCCCGCTGCTTCAACTAGATGCCTGGCGGAAGAGCTCCATCTTGCAGGCCCTGTGGAATGGTAGCAGATTCCACGGGGCCCTGATCTCATAAGGGAGCTCATTCCACCAGGTGGGGGCC
This sequence comes from Gekko japonicus, assembly GCF_001447785.1. Lineage (NCBI taxonomy): Eukaryota > Metazoa > Chordata > Lepidosauria > Squamata > Gekkonidae > Gekko > Gekko japonicus. Next base: position 68,341 of record NW_015165316.1, on the reverse strand, counting down.
AGGGTCGAAAAGGCCCTGCCCCTAGCTGAGGCAAGTCAGACAACCTTAGGGCCAGGGACCAGTGTTCCCTCTAAGCTGAGTTAGTGTGAGCCAGCTCACAGTTTTCTAGCCTCCGGCTCACACATTTTTGTCTCAGCTCAGGAAGGATGGCTCCAGAGCAAACTAATTTATGCAGTAACCAAATCGCTCGCTCACAACTTTAATGCCAGTCGCTCACAAAGTAGAATTTTTGCTCACAAGGCTCTACAGCTTAGAGGGAGCGTTGCCAGGGACTACCAGGAGAAGCTGGTTTGCAGAACGCAATGTTCTTCAGGGCTCATATGGGGAGAGGTGGTCTCAAATACATGCCAGCCCCTGTCCGTATAGGGCTTTAAGGATAAGCACCCGCACCTTGGATTTGGAATTCAATAGGCAGCCAGTGCCGTTCATGCAGCACCGGGCAGATGTGTGCCTGCATGGGCAGCGACATCAACACCCGTGGTTCTGCGCCAGCTGCCGGATCAGAGTCAGGGCTGCCCCACATAGAGAGAATTACAATAATACAATCTGGAAGTGACCACTGCAGCCAGGTCATTGGGGGGGGGGGATATGGGTCCAACTGCCTGATCTTCCTAAGATGGAAAAAGACAGACCTGGCTGTGATGGTGACCTGGGCCTTCATAGTCAAAAAGGCATCCAGGAGCATCCACAGGCACTTTACCCTTGGTACTGGCACCTACAGGGCCGCATCAAAGGCTGGGAGCCCAATACCCAATCCTCAACCCTCCTGGCCTAAGTGCAGGACCGCCATCTTGAATGGATTCAGTTTTAGTCAGCTCTGCTGTAAACTATCTAACTACAGCTTGTGACGCTCTGTCCAGATGTTCAGGGACAGAGTCTGGGTGGCTGTCCATCAGTAGGTAGAGCTGGGTATCATCCACATACCAATGACAACTCAGCCCAACCCTCTGGATAATCTGGTCAAGGGGGAGCATATATATTGGCTTTAATCATAACAGTTAGCCCAGCTTTAAATCTGCCCTTGGGGCATTTCTATGAGCAGCAAGGTTGAATGAGAGAAATCCAGGGAGACTAACTTCTGACACAGACCAAGTTTCTTGGAGTAGGATACAATCAAAATAAGAAAGAAAATCAATAAAATCAGGATCACTCGACTTATTTTTCCAACCACCAATATTCCAAGATATAAAATGTAAATCTCTGGTTGGGGGCTTTTCAGATAGTCAGTCCAACTCTACAACTTGATTGAGCAGTTTTTAGGAATCCTGAAAAATACAACCATTGTTAGATAAGGTATCAGTTGGTACAGAGGCAGAAGCCATGGTGTAAAAGTCCAAATCAATCCAAAGGTATCGGTTGGACGTTATAGGATGGGGAAGTTCTTGTTGTTGATCCAGTTCAATCAGCAGAGTATCCTAAGAGGTTCTCATTTGATTATTATATATCTCAGAAATTCTCTTTTGATGTCCATTCTGTTTTGATATAAGCCTTTCCTTCAATAAATCCAATCCTCCTTAGGATGTTTTTTTTAAAAAAATGTTTTCTACATACTACAAAACCGAACATACTACACACTAACTAAAAATACAGCTACATATCAGGAACAAAGAAATCAATTCATATTAAAACATATAAACAGTATAGTACTGGATATACAACATGCCTCAACAGATGATGTTAATATTGACAATGTAGAATCTGCTGTCACTGTGCTTCAACTAAAAGCCTGGCAGAAGAGCTCCATCTTGCAGGCCCTGCGGAACGGTAGCAGGTTCCACAGGGCCCTGATCTCATAAGGGAGCTCATTCCACCAGGTGGGGGCCAGGGTCGAAAAGGCCCTGCCCCTAGCTGAGGCAAGTCAGACAACCTTAGGGCCAGGGACCAGTGTTCCCTCTAAGCTGAGTTAGTGTGAGCCAGCTCACAGTTTTTTAGCCTCCGACTCACAGATTTTTGTCTTAGCTCGGGAAGGATGGCTCCAGAGCAAACTAATTTATTCAGTAACCAAATCACTCACTCACAACTTTAATGCCAGTCGCTCACAAAGTAGAATTTTTGCTCACAAGGCTCTACAGCTTAGAGGGAGCGTTGCCAGGGACTACCAGGAGAAGCTGGTTTGCAGAATGCAATGTTCTTCAGGGCTCATATGGGGAGAGGTGGTCTCAAATACATGCAGGCCCCTGTCCGTATAGGGCTTTAAGGATAAGCACCAGCACCTTGAAGTGAATTTGGAATTCAATAGGCAGCCAGTGCAGTTCACGCAGCACCGGGCAGATGTGTGCCTGCATGGGCAACGACATCAACACCCGTGGTCCTTCAATAAGTCCAATCCTCCTTAGGATGTTTTTTTTTAATTGTTTTCTACATACTACAAAACCGAACAAACTACATACTAACCCAAAAATACAGCTACACAAAGACCATATATCAAAATTATTGTTATATTAAGTCAACGTTTTTCTCTTATTCTTGTTAAAAATAAAAGTCTCATTCTGTTATTTCAATATGGATAAAGTTAAAGTTATTGACAATGCAAGAATTTGTAATGTAAACATTTCTACTTAGATTTAAGCTATATTTTGCCTTGCCTTCCTTTCTTCTTATTTTTATAGTCCTGAGGTGGTTTGGGTGCTGCCAATTCTGATTCGAATTCTACTTCTGAGCTGCCATCTGTAGAGGTTTCATGAGTTCCCAAGCCATGCAAAGTATCCAGTTCTTCTTCTCTTTCTTTTTATCTTTTTTTAAATCTTGATGTCTGTCCCAAAACTGTTATTCTTGGGCCTGGAGTGACTGGAATTGATCTCTGATATTATAATCCAAGATATTATTCGCTGTTACTACATCCATTGTTTCATCCAATGAGGAAGACCATTTATTGAATCAGTTAGGGCTTTCCCATTCAAGTTATCATTGCCATCCTTTGTAGCAGGTAGAGGAAAGTTCCGTTGATCCAGATGCTTGCTATTAGGTATCGGGGGGAAACAATTTCATTCTTTAAAAAGTGGGAGAGAAAAATTCCTTTAGATGCCAGGTATTCTTTAGACTGGAATAAAAGTTGGGGGATCTGTGTAGATTTAAATGACAGTATCACCCTCTGAATCTTGGATTTGACACTCATAGGATCCACAACTTGTAGATCAATGTGCTTCATTTCCCTTGGGAAAATGGGGTTTTTTTTTCCCGATAAATACCTGAAGCCTAAAGGAGATAAACTATAGGTAGCCTTTTTTTAAAGGCTGCATTTGGCTCAGTCCCCGGGGACTTGTTATGGGGAAAACTCAAGACTCTGGGGATGGAGTCTCGTTTGCTTTCTCTAGTTAAGAAACTACATGATGCTACCTTGGGTGTTGTTAAGGTATCTCCTGATGGCCAACTTTCAACTAGTGTTCCAGTTACTAAAGGAGTTGAGCAAGGTTGTGTTCTTGCCTCTTATCTCTTTAACTTGTTTCTGAATGATCTGAGCCAACACATGTCTGCTGTGAATAGTCACCCTCCCCTTTTTGGAACAGTTAGCTGTACTTTTATTATTATATGTTGATAATACCATCCTCCTTTCTCGAACTAGAATTGGCCTTCTAAGATACCCGGAAGCCTTCTACCAGTATTGCAAACTGAACAGGCTAATAATTAATTAAAAATCAAAGATTTTAATTTTTTTTCAAAGTGTTGGTGCTTATTTAGGTGACACATTGGCACCGTGGAAATTGAACAAGTGATGGCCTTCAAGTAACTTGGAATTACTTTTAATTACAACCTTAGATGGCCAAAGCACTTTAACAGAACTAGAAATTTAGTGAAATGCTCTCAGGCACAAATTAAAAAGTTTTACTTTTTAGGAGGTAATCAGTTCATCCCAGCAGCCTTGAACATCTATAATGAAAAAAATTCTCCCTCATCTGCTATATGGAGTTCTCTTGTGGATTAAAGCTAATTCTTGCATGGAGGATGTACAGTCATCCTTCTTTCATCAGATTTTGGGAGTTCCCAAATGTGTTCCCCATTCATCTATAGTTTCAGAGTTGGGTCTTCACCTTTTGGAAGCTAAGGTTTTCAAATACTGGTTAAAATGCATTTTAGATCTGAACTCGGAAGCTTATTATCCAACTTAGTGAAAGATCAGCACAGCACCATTTGGTTTTCTACATTCATTCACAGACTTCAAAAGCTTGGTATTGCAGTAGATTCCTTTCTTTTATGTGATGAATCATGTATTTTAAGAACAATCCAACTAAGGCTTATGGATCATGAATTCCAAAAAGTGTTCCCTTTGCACCCCCTGTCTGTTGTGCAGCTAATCTAGGTATATATCAAAGGCATGGAATTATGCCCCACTATTTTTCCACTTTGGATTCCCCATTCTGGCATTGAGTCTTTACTTTGGCCTGTTTAAATGCATTTCCATTGGTAGTCCTTTTTGTTAGATTTAAACAAATACCTCCTCAAAACAGGTTTTATCCATGTGAAATAGGTACTGTTGATTCGTTACCCCATACCATTTTAGAGTGCCCCCTCCTTTCTTTACAACAAAATCAATTCTTGTCTAAATACCTCCAACATACTGGGGAATTTCACATTACCAGTTTTCTCCCAGTTTCAAACCGGGAGTCTTCCGTTTCCAGATGAACCGGTACAGGGCTGCCGTTTCACACACGGCTTGCCCCTACCGGAAAGGAGCCGATTCACAAGCGGTTCGGCGTTTCACACACGTCCTGTTTCATTTTCCCGCCGTTTTCTTCCCGCGCGGGCAATCGGTTTTTTTTTTTAAGGGTCGGCTTATAGCGATATATCGTTATACCAGAACCTCAAATGGTCACAATAACGATCCCATTGAAATGCGACTCCTTAGAGGTTCCGGTATAGCGATATATCGATATATCGCTATAAGCCGAACATTAAAAAAAAAAGCCAGCACGGGCGAAAAAAGGCGGGAAACAAGCGTATCGGAACCGGGAGAGGGAACGGGAGACTCCTCGGAAGCGGTTGACAGGTAAATCGCTTCCCTCCCGGTTCCTATACGGAAGAGAGGCTTCTGTGTCTGAAATGCCACTTAGATCCCGGTAGGGAACCGATTCCTAACCGGGTTCTGTCTGAAATGACAGACCACAACCCGGTTGAGAATCGGTTCCCTACTGGGACATAGCGCCTGTCTGAAATTCCGCAGTGTCTTTGTTAAGGAAAACATTTTACCTTTTAGAAGACGTCAACCCTCAGATCACTACATGGGTTGCCAAATTTTTAGCTGAAGCTTATAAAATTAAGTCCAAACACATCACTGTACCTTAACTGTTGGACACCTATTTTTCCTCTTTGTGTCCAATGTGTTACTGATTTAAATACATACTCAATCTGTATCATCTATCAGACCTTTGTGTTTTTTTCTTGATTGTAATTTATCAGCATCTTTTATGCCAATAAAGATTAAAAAATGAAAAAAAGGTTCAGCCTGGCAACTGAGATTGTAAAACTGAGCCTATTCCAGCTTGTGAACAGTGAATCAGCTTTATTAACGAAGTCAGAAGAAATCAGAATGAGACGAGACAAAAACATAGAGCAACAGGCTCTCTTTTAAACAGTCTGGGCTTAGGTAGCCACGCCCACAAGTCAGTTAACAACCAATCACTATTTACATATAAGGTCCAATCAGAGTGCTTCCCTCCAGAACATTGCGCAGCTCTGATTGGTGTCTTTACAATCCCGTTTCAGAACTCAAGCTAATGCAGAACTTAATGGAAGGAAGGAAGGAAGGAAGGAAGGAAGGAAGGAAGGAAGGAAGGAAGGAAGGAAGGAAGGCAGGCAGGAGGGTAAGTA
>NW_015165316.1:60987-62468 GCF_001447785.1 Gekko japonicus | reverse complement strand
GAAATAGTGGGAAAGAAGAAAATCAGATGCTCCCTGTAAGTTTTTGCAGATCCCCTACTTTTCATTGTATAGTGCTTAGGAGTTTGATGGGCTATCATTATCATTATCATCACAGCACAGAATGTATGTACACTGTGCCAATGGAAGGGGGCTAGGGAGATAAAATTCTGGGCACCGAGGAGAGTCTAGGGAGACAAAATCCCAAACTGACTGGTCATGCAAAGCATGCAAGTCATATAAGTTGATTTCAGATTATGTTTGGCTTGGGTATGTACGGTATTAGGGTGGGCTCAAGGGGAGTCTTTGCCATGGTGGCTCTCAACAGTCCTGAATGCATGGACCACTCCCAGAGACCAGAGTTCCCAAGTCCGGCACAATACATCCAATTTGGCCATAGTGGGAATATTACTGGGAAATCCCATTTGCTTGTGTCTCCTACATTCAGATCTCTGCATTTGCTTCATTTTGCCTTAGAAAAGTAGAGCTGCTTTTACTGTATTGTTGTAGATATTTCCCCTAGATATTTTCCCTTCCTGGATGGTAAGTAAGTGTTTAACGAATCCCGTGCTGCACAAAAAAATGGGGGGAGTCCTTTGTCTCAATTCCCACCAGAGGCATTTATAAACATAACTAACTAGAACAGCATCCGCCAGAAACCTTGTCCACCAGAGTGGAATGTGTTAGGCTTCAATTAGTCTCTGTTGGACTCGCTGAAATCCCACGGAAAGAGAGGCTCATGTTATCTTAATCCAGTGTTTGGTGTTGGCTGTACTGCATCACTGATGCAACCATAGTCTTTAGGAACACTGCTAATTAGCTCCAGTGGGGAAAGGGTCTTACATACACATTCAGGAACACTTGTGCTTTTGAGTATGGAGTAGTCACAGTGCGTAAACCTGATATTTTATCAATGCTAATAGGAGACTACATGGGCATCAAGCTCGCATCCCAAGCCTTCTAAATGACCTAAACATAATGTAATACCTCTCTTCTGTAACCGCAGTTAACTTTAGTAGGCTAAAGGGGTACCTTTCATCTGTTCAACTTCTCAGTTGCATGCCGCATCTCAGCACCCATGCTGGCAGCTGCCAGGGGCACCGATGTGTATGTACAGCATGCAAATGTATGGACACATGTCGAAAGGGGGGTGCTGATGAACACATGGGGGCGGTAGGGTTTAACAATGCAGTCCTATCCAGAGTTACTTCCTTCTAAAACCCACCTAAACAGCATGATAGACATCACCCTGCCAACAAAAGTCCGCATGGTCAAAGCAATGGTATTCCCAGTAGTCATGTACGGCTGCGAGAGTTGGACTATAAGGAAGGCCGAGCGCCGAAGAATAGATTTTAAAAGAAATCAACCCTGACTGTTCCCTGGAAGGCCAGATAATGAAACTGAAGCTCAAATACTTTGGCCACCAAATGAGAAGGGAGCACTCACTGGAGAAGACCCTGATGCTGGGAAAGATTGAAGGTCAA
>NW_015165316.1:43905-57509 GCF_001447785.1 Gekko japonicus | reverse complement strand
GCTTTCCTGTGCTCTTACTTCCACTATTATTGGCATAAGGGTTTCAAGAAGCTCTGGGATGTGGCTTCTATTTTCCCGGGAATTCCTGGGTTTCAAGGCCAGAGCAGACTCTGATTAAGAGGCTAAGGGATCTTCCTCAGGATGAAAGTCCCTGGTGATCAAGCCCACCAAAGGCAGTGGACTCATGGTTTCCCCGAACCAAACATGGGTTAATTGTAAATAGGTATGCTATTCCCACGGCTTCTACTAATTAAAGACAAAGCAAAGCTCCTTTGCTCTTCGTCCTGTGGCCTTGGCGAGATAGTGTTACATCAAAGCAGGACAGTCGTACTCTGAAAGGAATGCATAGCTTCTGGGGAGATGTGCACATGACAAGCTAATCGCATCTACGCAGGGGGGGGGAACTCATAGGTGACCATATACACATAGAAAGAACCTTTGGCAGCTTGCTGACACTATAGGCCCTGCCTCCTCCTGGCATCCTGCTGTCCATCTCATTACCACAGCTCTCATGCCAGCCACTAATTCACCTCTCAGATCTACAGGTTATCACCCTTTGGCATCACATGATACTGCTTGTACAAGGCTCTAGTACTGCTTGCCCTCCCATTCACCTCCTCCTGAGTTGTGCCAGACATTGTGTGGCAAGCCCTCCAAACATGGAGCCAGCCCTTCATGGTCCTTTAAGACAGGAGCTGTGCCCCCAAACCCACCGTTAGCCACAGAATGTTGTTGTAGGGTTGTCAGTCATAGGCTTGATCACCTGGCAACCGGTGGGGTCCCAGGGGTGCAGGGGCATGGGGAGCATGGCCATCAGTGACAGTGTGATGTCACTTCCTGGGAGAACCTGGAAATGATGTCATGCTTCTCTAGGAATTGCCAGAGACTCTGTGGTTTTACGCTAGAGTTCCCTACAATGCCTGAAGGGGCATGGTATCGCTTCTGTACTCTGCTCTTTTTCAGGCAGCCTTTGGGTGATTGTAATCCACGAGGCAGCTGGTATGCCTCAGCTGTGTCTTCACCATCCACGCATCCTACCCTGCTTGACAGTGGATAGATTTTAATGGGGATAGATTTTTAACTGTTTTATATTTTAAAGATTATTATTATCTCTTTGTATTGTCTTTATTGCTGTATTTTAAATGCTGTTAGCCGCCCTGAGTCCCCCTCTCTTTTTGACTGCAACCTGAATGGCAGCTACAAGCATGGACGGTTTCAAGAGGGAATTAGATAAACATACGGAGCAGAGGTCCATCAGTGGCTATTAGCCACAATAGGTAGGAACTCTCGGTCTGGGGCAAGTGATGCTCTGTATTCTTGGTGCTTGGGGGGGAACAGTGGGAGGGTTTCTAGTGTCCTGGCCCCAGTGCTGGACCTTCTGATGGCACCTGGTATTTTTGGCCATTGTGTGACAGAGTGTTGGACTGGATGGGCCATTGGCCTGATCCAACATTGGCTTCTCTTATGTTCTTATGTTCTTAACTGGATCTACTTGCATAAATATAAGTTCACCTTTTATTGCATATACTTCTTGGGAGATTTATTCACTGCACTCAGTATCAAGGTCTGACAATTCAGTCATTATAGGGTTAACTTGTTTGCCTATATTGCTATTGTTTAGACCAACTTGGAAGGGATACCTGGCACTGAGCCAATGGGGAATTAGCCCGGGAAAAGTAGTTTTCTACTGTGATACAGATTGGTCGGTTGTTTCAGGTGACTTCCTTTCTAGGGGTCAAGCAGAAGGAGAGATTCTCCATTATCTCTGTGTTAGTGTTTGACTATAGGCAGCTTAGAAAATGTAGCTGTTAGTGTTATATTAATTTGTAGTAATCCCGTGTACCTTTTACCCTTAGAAATAAAGGTTTTAAAAGCAAATAAATCTCTTCTTTCCAATAGAGCATGATCCATTGATAGTCTGAGTATTAAACACTTTTGACTATTTTACAACAATATTAACCAAATATCTCAATAAAGGGGCATACGAAAGCAGCTCTGGTCACTGTGTATTTTTTCTGTTTCACTGACACAGCGGATGACTGGGCTATTCATCCTTTTCCCACCCTGAATGGTAGAAAACCTAACTAGGCCATGGTAAGGCTGCAAAACAAGTGTTTTTTTAAAAAATTAAACTCCAGAGTCATTGGCACACAAAGTGCCTGCATAATTGGGATGCCCCAGGACTTTGCTGCCCGAGGGACACTTTCTCCTCGTTTTCCTCTCAGTAGCCGCAGAGGTTGACCAGGGTGATGGCAGCTGCTGTGGGCTTTCTGAATATCAAAACCTCGTCTCTACCGTAGTCAATTTCTCTTGTGGTTTTGATCAGAATTGGAGATTCAGAGGGCTTCAGGCCACAGCACAGGATGAAGTTGTTCCCGCAGGGATTGAGAGGCCTTTTTTCTCTTAAAAAGACTTTTAAGAAAATGGCCCCCGTTTTTTTGCAGTTAGTGGGTTGTGCATGTATGTAGCATTTCCACTGGGAACCGGCGGAGGAGTACAAACGGCTGAGGTAAATAAGCATTTAGGGAGTAGCAGTTAGTATTTTGGACATTCAAAGGCAGCGTGATCGCAGACATTCATCTCACCAATTATTTTTATGGTTTTAGTTCACATGGGTTTTGCATCTTTTCGCAGTGCTTCGAGAATGGTTCGTCCTTCCATTGTAAGAGCTACCAGAATGAATATTTCCCACATCAGCAGCTCCAGTTTACCAGTTTCCAATCTCTGGAAAACACATGTCCACACACAGCAATATTTTAAATTTAAAGATCTAGCACTTCAGTGTAGTGTAGTAGTTTAGCATGGAGTACTTGGATGCAGGAGATGCAGGAGTTCTAACGTCTTCTTCGCCATGATGGTCGCTTGGTGACATCGGACCAGTCATTCTGCCTCAGTCAAACGTAACTCAAATGGTTGTGGTGAGGACAAAATGGCGGTGGAAAGTGCTGTTAAGTCACGGCTGACTCATAGCTCCAAATTCGCACAGAGCCGTTTCCTTGGACAGATTTAATGTTCTTCCTTCATTCTTCTATCTGGCAGATTCCAGGGGATCCCCGGTTCTAGCAGGTGCTGCTGTATGAAGGACTGTGTTGAAACTCTTCCCCCATGTTCTCCTTCAGTGTCTTCTCTATCTAGCATCCCGTCGGGATCTTCTGTAGCCCATATTAGCTCAATTTCTAGAGACCTCTGATGGTTTTATGGTTCTTTTCTTGCTTGATAAACCAGATACTGAAATAACTAAAATAGTAGCAACATTTCTTCTCAGTGCTAAGGTCAGGGGTCATTTCCTGCAGGAGCGCACAGGAGCGGAGCTCCGGCAGTAAAGAGCCCAGGGGGCAGGCACATGCAACAAGCCCCACCTCCTGCTCCCAGCATCCCTTAGTCAGAACAAGAAGCAGCCAGGTAAGTTGCAGAGCTCCACCAAGTTTTATTCAGGTACAAGCTCTCCCTCCTCTGCGAGGACAGATCTGCACGTTCCCCCTCCCCCAATAGCTAGCAATCCAAAACAGTCCAGCAGAGCCTGAGCGGTGGGTGTTGTCTTCTGACACACTTCTGGTGATGTCAGGGGGTGTGGCATATGCAAATAAGTTATGCTAATGAGCTCCTGCACCTCTTTTTCTACAAAATGACCACTGGCTATGGTTATATGTCCTGATGCTAAGTATTAGGGAGGGTTTTTTTAATGCTTTTACTCTGTTTCCTTACGTTGCAATTCCGATTATACCTTATATGGATTTTGTACTTTCTGATCTGTAATTACCTGACTTTCAATTGTATGTATATATAGATATATGCCAATAAAGGCTTGTCTTTCTGACTGACTTATGGTGACCCTGTAGGATTTTCATGGCAAGAGATGTTCAGAGGCAGTTTGCCATTGCCTGCCTCTTTCTCATGGCCCTGGTATTCCTTGTAGGTCTCCCATCCAACTATTAGCTAGAGCCGACCCTGGTTAGCTTCCGAGAGCTGACAAGATTGGGCTATCCAGGTCAGGGAGGATAAAATAGGGACGGGAAATCACCTACACCACCTTGAGCTCTTTAGAGGAAGTCTGGGCTATAAATATACTAAACTAAGAGTAAGGCCCATTGTGGGAAGAAATACAACAAGTTCTAGAAGGAAGCTCCAGGTGAGTGTCCCGGCTGTGGCTGGTGGGGTGGCAGAGGGAAGGGGAAAATAGAGGGAGGCAAGTCATGTTTATTTCCTTCTGCTTAGCTATAAGGCAGGGCTGTCTCAAGTCATTTTGCTGCCCCAAGTGGGTAGTATGGGAGGACAGCCTCATGGTAACAGGTACCTTCACCCCTAACTTATGTTGATTTGGGGTTATGCAGTGGTAGCTAAGGTAAAAAAGCACCTCCTCCTATGCCATGTCTTCTGGGTTACAAGGATCTGGAAAGCGGTTCCATGGTCAGTTACAGGGTTGCCAATTCTGGGTTGGGAAATACCTGTAGATTTGAGGGGTAGAGCCTGGGGAGGGCAGGGTTTGGGGTGTGGAGTGACGTCAGCAAGGTATAATGCCATAGAGTCCATTGCCCAAAGCAGCCATTTTCTCCAGGAGAACTTATCTTGGGGATCTCCAGGTGCTGCCTGGAGGCTGGCAATACTAAGGGGAGGGTCAGACCTGTAGATTTGAGGGATAGAGACTGGGGAGAGCAGGGTTTGGGGTAAAGAGGGACTTGGGCAGGGTATAATGCCATAGAATCCACTGCCCAAAGCAGCCATTGTCGTAGCTGGGAACACAGTGATTTCTGGGAGATCTCCAGGCCCCACAGGGAGATTGACAACTCCAGTGACATTTTAAAGGAAGATTGCGGTATGTATTTTGGCAACTCCAGTGACTGTTTAAGGGACAATTGGGATATGTATTTTACCTCAGTACACATTCAGTGACTCCTAACAGCAACAACAAACTGTTTAGAATGTTAGAGGCAAAGGCCAATCAGGCTGCATATGCAAATGACCTCTGTGTTCCGACTGGCTACTGGGGGGAGAGGAACAGCAAACTGTTTAGAATATTGGAGGCAAGACTCAGGCAATGCAGCCAGTGGATAGGGACAGCTTCTGAGTGATGGGTCAGGGAGCCAACGGATTTGGGAGCGTGTGGAATGTTCAGGAGAGTGCCACTATCAAAACAGAATTATTATACAGAGAGATATTGCTGTGATTAATATGTATCATGAATATATGAAGTGGTCTTATAATATGTCAGGCCCTTGGTCTGTCAAGGTCAGTGCTGTCTACTCAGGTACCAGGTCTCCGGTGTTACAAGTAGAGATCTTTCACATCACCTGCTACCTGATACTTTAAAAAAAAAAACCCTGGAGATTCTACAGCAGGAGTTCCCAACCTTTTTGAGACTGCAGGCACCTTTGGAATTCTGACACAGCATGGCGGGCACAGCCACAAAATGACTGTCGCAGCTTACCTGCATTCACATGGTGAAGATCCTTCTGCTGTGGTGGTAGATGCTGCTAAAACAATGTTGCCACCATTGCCCAGGAAAAACAAACAAACACACACACAATCCAAAGAACAACACAGCAAAAACATGTGCATGCTCCTACAGGTTGGTAAATACCTGAAGTCAAAACAGCAACATGACTGGGGGGGGGGGGGCATATTACATTGACCAGCTGATTCCTTGTACCATTTTGACAACCCAAATGAATGACCCAAAACAGCTATTTCTGTTTGTATTTTCGGCTCAGGAGTTCCATTTTGCACACCCTTATAGGAAGGCACCTACTTTGACATGGTTCTTTAATCATTTTAAAAACCTTCCTGTCTGTAAAGGCTTTTTCAGGGCCAATGAATGGACTCTTTCTTCATGGCTGGGTGACTATGAATGCGCTGTACATAGGACTCTGTTAGAGGTTATGATGCTATAATTGGTTTATGCAGTACTGATTTACGCCTGCTTTTTGGTAGGCCAGTATGAGATACCATGGATGGTGGAAAAGGTATAAATATTTTAATGAATAAATAAAAAATGTGTTGCTGCAGTTCACTGACTAGTTAAACAGGTTTGAATTTCTGGACAAAATTAATGGGTTGGATACAGACTCAATTTTCTCTACTAAATGCTAGCAGACACTGCCACTGCTTTCTCTTCCATACTGCACACCCTTTTCATGTAGTTCCTTGGGGTCTCCTATCCCCTAGGAGTGGAATTTCATGGAAACTAGTAGACTACGGTAGAAGGGGGGGTTGGAAAGTTCCATCCCACTGATGGAAAATTTAGTCTGGATCCAACCCAGTGATTTCAACAGGGTGGAAGTATCTCTTCAAGGTTTTAAATTGTGCAGACGTTCACTGTGAAAAAATCCTGCTTCTCATTACTCTCACCAAGGGTTCTTTTTGTAGCAGGAACTCCTTTGATTATTAGGCGACACACCCCTAATGTAGCCAATCCTCCAAGAGCTTACAGTAGCCCCTGTAAGAAGAGCTCTGTAAGCTCTTGGAGGATTGGCTACATTAGGGGTGTGTGGCCTAATATGCAAAGGAGTTCCTGCTACAAAAAGAGCCCTGCCGGAGTCTCACCCACCCCCTGCTTCTGAGGACTAGTCGCGTGGTTGGTCCCAACCAGGGCTTTTTTTGTAGAAAAAGCCCAGCAGGAACTCATTAGCATAATAGGCCACAGCCAACAGCAGAAATTCATTAGCATATTAGGCCCCACCCCTGACACCACAGCTCATTAGCTTATTACGTCACACCCCCATGCCTTCCCTTGGCTTGCCCAGGCAAGCCCATCCCCCGAAGAAAATAAACTGCCTTCCTTTGGCTTGCCCGGGCACCCCGCGGCTCTGGGGAGCACGGGCAAGCTGGCCCTTGGAGGAGAGGGTATGTAGTTTAAATTGCCTTCCCTTGGTTTGCCGACGGGCTGCCTGGGCAAGCCAACCCTTGGACAAGCCAGGGAAGGCACGGGGAGGCATTTAAATGCCTCCCCGATCCTTCCAGGGCCCCCTGGCCCCCCTACCTCAGAGTCGCCAGGGGGTCGCTCTCCAGGCCTTACCTCCGTAGCCATGCATGCAGAGGTTTTGGCTGCAGTGGGCGTGGCCAACTCTGAAGCCAGCCGGAACTTCGTTCCTGTGCGTTCCTGCCCAAAAATAGCCCTAGTCCCAACTAGTCAGTGACTACATAGTGACAGGCAGAGGTCATTTCGGGGGGGGAACGCAGGGGAACTGCGTTCCCCCGGATGAGGTGCGGGGGCGGGGCACATGACGAAGCCCCACCCCCTGCTTCCGGCCACCCCGCTTCCAGCCCTCATTCAGCCAGGAGGAGGCAGGAGAAGAGGGAGGGTAAGTTGCTTCCTCCCCGCCTCTCCCCACCCCTGCCTTCCTGGGGCCAGGGAGGGCCTTGGCGGGGCTTCCTCGCACTCCCGCTGGCCTTGCATGTCCACCACCGGGCCCCTAATGTCAGGGGGTGTGGCATATGATAATGAGTTATGCTAATGAGTTCCCCTAGCTCTTTTTCTACGAAATGACCCCTGGTGACAGGTATGACATCACATTCCAAAGCAGCCGATCAGACTGAGATACTTGCTGATGAAACCAGTTGAGTGGGAGGACGATTTAAACAAATAGTCGAAACGTTTTCGCAGCAGTGTTTTAAAAAGAAAGCCTCAGAAGATATAGATCCCCCCCCCAAGACTACAGAAACTTTTGCCGAAAAGGAAAGGAGATGTGACTCACTTGAGCCTAATTTTAACTATACACTATTATTGGCCAGTGTCTTTCTTCTTAGCCTGACTCCAACAGCTGAATATTGGTTGAAAGTACTTATCTGGATGTTCTGCTTTTGTACGGCAGGAACTTTAATTATCTCCAGCTTAACTGTCTATTCATGACAACATACTTTCCCCCCCTGCATTACTGAACTTCTTCTGACCTTTTTATCACTTGCCTTGCACATTTCCCATTAGAAACGCTCTCCGTGTTCATTGATGATGATAGGTGAGAGGCAGTCAATGTGTTCCCCAGATGTATATTAAGGGAAGCATTGCTAAAAGCCGCACCAAGGGGATAGATGAATATCAAGGAAAGGATTACAGCCCTTGAAAATACTGATTATGCTGCTCTCCGTAAGATATTTTTCTTTAAATCTCCCAGCTCTGCAGAGATTAAGAAGCGTCCACTTGGCTCTCGTACCATGTAATAAATTGAAAAGTCAACATCTGCAAACAACAGTTGCCAGTATCTCCCTGTGTGCATCTCCTGAATGAGGTACCCATCTCTTGCTGAGATGTCGGCGGAAGATCAAAGAGGGCAGTGGTGCTTTGGATCCAGTTGCTTGACCTAAGCTGTCTTCCAAGCTGAACAAGAATAGCGTAAGGGGGCAGAGAGTGTTTCCATCTGTCCATTTGGAGCAGATTTGTACCTGTGAATTCCCAAACCAAATCCACCCTGCATATATTATGGCCTACCAGGGAATGACGGCCTTCCCTGTTTTCTCAATTCATGGGCTCCACAGCAGCACCAGAAGATTTATCAAGCTTGAAGGGAGGCAGGGCCATGCACAAAATGGATGCCAGGAGTGGTTACAAATCACAACCCCTTGGGAGACTCCAAGACTTTCTATGATAGGGGCAACTACTTCCAAATAGGAGTTTCCCACAGACCCAAAGGTGAAGCCTTCTGCTCTTCTGAAGCAGCTCCTGCACCAATAAGATGGCTCTTTGCTTTGGGGAAGAGGTGTTTTAGAAAGAAACCTGAGCGAGCCCATTGGGGGGGGTCACTTTTCTATTGCCCCCATAGTTGGAATAAAGAGACACACACAGGTGTCTTGGTATAAATAAAGGGCAGCTTTATTAACTTTAGGAGCTGCAGTGGCTCAAGTGGTTAAGATGCTGAACTGCAGACTGTGGAAGGTCAGTAGTTCAGCAGTTCGAGACCCGGGTGCCACATGATGGAGTGAGCTCCCGTCTCTAGTTCCAGCTCCTGCCAACCTAGCAGTTTGAAAGCAAGAAATTGCAAGTAGATAAATAGGTACCACTTCAATGGGAAGGTAACAGCGTTCCATGCACCTTGGTGTTTAGTCATGCCGGCCACATGACCACGGAAACGTCTTCGGAAAGCACTGGCTCATCGGCTTTGAAACGGAGATGAGCACCGCAACCCTAGAGTCGGACTCAACTGGCTTTCAAGCAAGGGAACCTTTACCTTTACCTTTTTATTAACTTTGACTTTAAGTGAATGAACTGTAACTCGGAAAGGGCCAACGAAAACATAAGCTGAGGCAAAGGGATACACCTTGGTCCCTTTCCTGGTCAGAAAATGGGCAAGCCACCGAGCCCCTGGAGCAGGCCAATGATAAAATGGCCTTTGCCAGGTGTCAAGACATGCAAATAACCCCCTAAAAGGAATCCAGCCACCTCAAGCTGCAGAACTTGAAGGGCATCGCAAGATGTTTGCATTCCCCCGCAAGGCCAGTTGATGATTCCTGTCAAACGAGCCCACTGCCCAATCAATGGGGGGTCTGCCTGCTGGTGCTCACCGCTCTAACCAAATCAGCCAGATTCCTGCAACAACCATGGTTATGCCTCTGTTTAGGCCCTTGTTCCCACACACTGGCTGACAATACTCCTAAGCCCTTGCCACAGTTAATCCAGGAAAATCCTGTTCCCAAATTTGGACAAGTGAACCCCATCATCCCTGTACAGATGAGGGAATTCCACAGCTGTTCCTGGGTGTGGGATATAAAACTCCAACCCACCCTGCATAGACTTCTTGAGCTCACAGTTAGCCTTCTGTTGAGACCGTTCAATGCCGCGTGGGTCCCAAACTCCTCTCCATGAGCTCCGTGGAAGGATGGCAGACCATACCAAATGCACTCCTGCACAGTGTGCCCTGTTCTCATGCATGTCCACCTGTGCTTGGGGGGATCAGGGCCTTTCCCTTGACCAAACCCAGGTTATTACCACCCAGGTGAATTACCACCCAGGTGAGAATCATCAGTCTCAGACTGGATGAATAAAGTGTGTGAGTTTTGCATGTTGGACAAACTTACTGACACTATCTTACTGAAGAACACAGATTCTTTTACATCAAAATTTGTACCAACCCGGCTCCCTTTTCTCGAATACTTGTCAGCCAAAGGAGAGAATGCTTCGCTTATAGATACCATAACTTTGTTGTATTGATATGTTGCTTATTAATGGTCCCAGTCACATGGAGAATTTGCCTTGGGAGAGGCATGACTGCCGGGCAGATTAAATGGGTGCGATCATACGGAAACATCTGGGAAGTGTCGTCCACCTGTCCCCAGCCTGTAGCTTACCACTGAAAATCCAGAGTTAAAAAGTACCGCCCACAAGCTACTAGCAAACAGTTTGCCACGGGCCGCAGACAGACTGTCTCCATCTGATCACCCCAGCGTGCTCCTTTTGCAAGAACCACGTGCTGACAAAAACAACGCGGTTTGCCACCAGTGTTCCCTCTAAGGTGAGTTACTGTGAGCTAGCTCACAGTTTTTTAGCCTCCAGCTCACACATTTTTTGCCTTAGCTCAGGAAGAATGGCTCTAGAGCAAGCTAATTTATGCAGGAGCCAAATCGCTCGCTCACAACTTTAATGCCAGTAGCTCACAAAGTAGAATTTTTTGCTCACAAGACTCCTCAGCTTAGAGAGAACATTGCTGATGGGCTGCATTCAGTTCAGTGAGTTGCATGCTGTGTAGCAAATATCTGTACTACCTAGGGATGCCACCCTGTCCTCCCTAGGCTCCACCCCCAAATCTCCAGGAGTTTCCCAACCTGGATCTGGCCCAACCTATCCCACTCTATCCTCTGTCAGTGGTCAGGGGTGACCTGCCAACCCTCGCACTCTCCCAATTATCCTTCTACCTCTACTGTACCAAGTCAGGAAATTTGATGTTAGAAGTACGTCTATTAGGGCGCACAGGGTATGTTCGATACTCCATTTGGGAATGGCCCTCCTGATGCAACTGCCAAAATATTTTTATCAACTGGCAGGCCCAAAACTAAGAAGAGCTTTTACCTTGGCAAGACTGAACGTTCTTCCCTCAGCAGTTCTGGTGGGCAGATATAATCAAGTATCATACTCTAATAGGACACGACATGCAGATGCTCAATATCAGAGAGACTTTCCTCACCCCTGCCTGCCTGGGGCCAGGGAGGGCCTTGGTGGGGCTTCCTCGCACTCCTGCTGGCCTTGCAGGTCCACCGCCGGGCCCCTAATGTCAGGGGGTGTGGCATATGCTAATGAGTTATGCTAATGAGTTCCCCTAGCTCTTTTTCTACGAAATGACCCCTGATTAAATCATTAAAATCCTAAAACATGTCAACTGCTTTTGTAGAGGTTCAGCCATGTGTGTGTGATGGAGTTTAGTATGGTAGTTGTAAAACAGGTCTTTGACAATACGTAGGCAGAAATATGTTTTTCAGAAGACTGCAGGAAAGAGCCATATTTATTGTCTTGTCCCTGTTGTCAGGGTAACCATGTTTCGTTGTTGGGTAGTGTTCTTGGTAGGGAGCCCAACTTTCCCTTATTTAATTATTGTAGCTATTATATTTTTGATTCACTTGTGTCAGTTCTCATGATCAACACTCAGGTTTCTCCCTTGAATTATGAGCAAATAAAACTATGGCAGCTTGATATAAGTGCTAGAATTCTTACAGAATGTAGGCATGCTGAATTCTTAAAGAATGGGATGAAGAGAATTTAAAGCTCAGCATGAGTTGTAGGGGGATACTTAGCCCTTTCCTGGTTAGCATTTTTGCTGTGAAACCTCCCCCCCCCCATCCATTCTCTCACCTGGAGAAATATGGAAAAGTTTATGGGAATCTGGAAGTACTAATTGTTTAGGTGCCTCTGACTATAATACCCTCTGGCACATTTTGCACAAATTTGAATTTGCTAATAGTACTAGCAGGGCTTTTTTTGTAGAAAAAGCCCAGCAGGAACTCATTAGCATAATAGGCCACACCCAAAATGTATTATCATATTAGGCCACACCCTGACAGTGCAGCTCATTCACATATTAGGCCACACCCCATGCCTTCCCTTGGCTTGCCCGGGCACCCTGCGGCTGCGGGGAGCCCGGGCAAGCCGGCCCTTGGAGGGGAGGGGAGGGGAGGCAGTTTAAACTGCCTTCCCTTGGCTTGGCCGGGCAAACCAGCCCTTGGAGGGGAGGGGAGGCAGTGGCTTGCCTGGGCGCCCCAGGAGCAGGCCCCCCCCGGTCTGCCTGCCTCGGAGTCACTGAGGGGGTCACTCTCCAGGCCTTCCCTCTGTCGCCATGCATGCAGAGGTTTTGGCTGTGGTGGGCATGGCCAACTCTGAAGCCAGCCGGAACTCCGTTCCTGTGTGTTCCTGCCCAAAAATAGCCCTGGTTAGGTCAATTAAAAAAAATATCCAAATAAGCTTTGGAAGAGTTTGGAATGCAAACAGATTTTCTTGAAAGAGCATAGCCACTTCACAAAACTTCATGAGACACTATCAGTGCAGCCCTAAACAGAGTCGCACCCTTCTGAGCTCATTGACTTCAACTGACTTAAGGGGGTGGAATTCCCATAAACTAAGAGGTTCTGAACCAGCTTTCCCGTTTATTTAATCCTGCAATTCATCATCTATTTACTGCATTGCAGACTACTTTGGAAACTTTGCAATGCTATGATCAGTGTTGGCTGAACATATCCAACAGTCAGTCTGTTAGTTCATGTAGTCAGGGCTTTTTTGGTAGAAAAAGCCCAGCAGGAACTCATTAGCATAATAGGCCACACCCAACAGCAAAAACCTATTACTATTCAGACTACATGATTTTGAAGCTCTGAGCATGATTAGAGTCACTCCCAAATGTCTTTCAAATGAAGACTTCTCTCCATCTGGTCTTTCTCTCAGACCAAAAATAGCCCTGCATGTAGTCCAATATTGTCTAGGGGTGGGGAGAGGCCAAGGCCGGCTCAAGGTGTTTCTGTGCCCTAGGCGAGGTTGCCTTGTGGTGCAGATGCTAACCTCCTGGTGGGGCCTGGAGATCTGGAGACCTCTGGAGCCAGCCATCGTTTTGCTGCTGCCATCACCGCCTCTTCCCCCCACCACCAAAGGGGGGGAGGAGGGGGGAGGCACAGCTTGGCGCCCCATCCAGGGCCTGGCGCTCTAGGCGAATGCCTAGTTCGCCTAGTGGGTGAGCCAGCCCTGGGAGAGGCTGTGGCTCAGTGGTAGAGCATCTGCTTGGCATGCAGAAGGTTCAAGGTTCAGTCCCTCTCATTTCCAGCTGAAAGGATCAGGTGGTGAGTGATGTGAAAAAGACCTCCACCTGAGATCCCGGAGAGCTGCTGACAGTCGGAGTAGAAAATATGGACTTGGATGGACCAATGGTCTGGTTTGGTATAAGAGCAATTCATATGCTCATCTGTCTGATTGGCAATGGCTTTCCCAATCTTGTTAGGTGTGAAATCTTTTAACTGGAGACATCAACGATTGAACCTGAGGCGTCAGTCAATGAAGCTAGCACTTGACCACTGAGCTATGGAATCTCCCCAGGGTTTCAAAACAGGTGTGCAATGGCTATCACAGCACACTATGGGTGCGTTCAGATGGGGCGTTTCAGCCGGCATAAACTGTACCGGTTGGAACCGGTGCAGTTTATGCC
>NW_015165316.1:31251-43890 GCF_001447785.1 Gekko japonicus | reverse complement strand
TTACATTTAAACTTTAAAGGTAAGGACTTACCTTTAAAGTTTAAAGAGCAAAGTAGCCTCCCTGAGGTCCCAGACGCCTCCGAAATGCTAAACTAAGGCCCTTTTCTTTTCTTTTTTAAACAAACGCCAGGGCGAAGCTTCGCCCAAGCGCATATCACTGACCTTTTAAAAAAATGGCAGGCGAAAATCGGAAGCCTCAGGCTTCCAAACGGAAGTGGCCAGACACCGGTGGAGAGCGATCAGACGGGGGTAAACCGATTACAACCGTTGTACTCAGGATACCACCACTTGGGGACCTAGTGGCAAAGTACAACAGTTTAAAGGGCTTTGCAATGGTTAGGGACGGAAGGCAGATGTTCTATGTGTGAACGCTGGTAAGTTCACCGATTGCAACCGGCACCTATTCCGTTGCAAATGCCCCGTCTGAACGCACCCTCTGGGTTGGATCCCATCTGAATTCCTTGTGTGGAACAATGACTTCTCTGTCTCCTCTTCTCACTACAGCCACATATGCCCTCCAAATGCTGTTCCTGTGGGGTGGGGGACCCCTAGGAGCAGCATGAGGGGAGGTGTTGAAGGGCTACCATGGGGGGGGGGATTGGCAAAAATGGATTTCCCCTTGTGGGAACATGGTGACCTTTTCTACAGGATCCAACATTTTTAACTTGTGCAGAAGTCACATCCTGAGTTTCTCCTAAGTTCAGTTGGAAGATAGTTCTTTACGCAAAATGACTTTGTACATAACCATTTGAACCTAAATATCTCCAGGCAAATAATTCTGTCCCTTATGAGGCAGGAAGAAATACTATATATTTAACTTTAATGAGTTGCTGGCAAAGGTTTGTCTAAGGAGAAACTGGAAGTAAATTTTGAAAGGTGCCAACAGAGTTTTCAAAGGTTTTCTCTGGATTTTGCTTCGAGTGGGGATTTGAAGCAAATTTGCGGAAGGAAGATCTGAATTTCATTTAGACTGGCAAAATTTCTCAGGAGTGTTCCGCAAGGAAACCTACATTTGAACATTCCTTAATATAGTATTCATCATTTATTCAAGTGTGGATTGTTACTATGAGAAGAAATGAAGTACGCTGCCGTAATGCACACAATAGATTGCCCTCAGCCCAAGTATTTAAAATTACAAGTTCTTTGTAATCAAAAGTTCAGGATTCCCCTCTCAGGCCTGGCCCTCTTTTCTCATCTCCAGGTGTTCGGGTGCATGCCCCCACAGCTGTTCCTGTGTGACAGAGCTACAAGAAAGAGTGAAACACAGATTTCTTCTCTAAATCACATTGGGAGGGCGGGCTAGCAGACTCCGGTTAGTGCCATTAATGTTTCATGAAAACGACTCACATCTCCCCTACAACTGACAGACTAAAAAAGATACAGTCATTAAAATTCAGATAACGGGGTATAGCCTTGGCATTTGGCATGTTAGAATTCAGAGCAAAACAGTGGCTTCGTGGGAATAGGAGGCCAGCTATATTTTCTCACAGCAGTGTGGCGGGAAGGCGGGGGAGAGGAATCCACCCTCAAAACTACACATACTACAGGGGACATAATTGATTTTGTCATTTTCATGGTGTTGCTTGTTGCTACCAGCTTCTAGGTTTTTGTTTTTATTTTTTAGAAGCACCACAGGGCCATGTGCTTAAAAAAAGAGAGAGGAAAAGAATGTGGGAGGAAAAGAATGTTTATTCATTTTGAATTCTTTTCTTTTCATTCATTCGATTGTGGTGTTTTTTTTGTTTTGTTTTTGACGTTCACTGCGGGTTACACAAAAATTCCTCAGAGACGCGAGTTAATGGGGAAAAGAGGAAGACGGGAATGTCTTTCCATTTAGAAAATGGTTGGGAAGGAGCCACATGTTGGAGGCCGAATGGGAATGTCTTTCCATTTAGGTTGGGAAGGAGCCACATGTTGGAGGCCTTGTTGGATGGGAATGATTTATGCCTTTTATTTTGTGCCTTTGTCCTAGAAAACGGGACAGGAATTTTTAGCCCGACCAATTGAGGATGGGCATGAAGTGGGAAAATGTGGTTCGGCTTGTGGCTGAATTACGAACCGAACCATGAACCAAACCAAACCGGGAGGCTTGTTCACAGACCAATCCTGTTTGTGGCTCATGGCCCTGCAAACCCCATTGAAAGGAACCCCATTGAAACCCCTTTCAATGGGGTTTGCAGAAAGACCAAAAAACAGCTGAGCAGTAGGGAGCAGCTTACTCCCCGCCACTCAGCTGTTTTCGGCTGTCTTTGCAGTCCCTTTAAACATCAGAGGACTGCAGAAGTCAGCCCGAAACAGCAGCACAACGGGAAGTGACTTCCCACTGCACAGCTGTTTTTCTAGCTGTCTTCTGCAGTCCTTTTAAAGTTTAAAGGGACTGCAGAAGACAGCCTAAAACAGCTGAGCAGCAGGGAGCATCTTCCTGTTGCTCAGCTGTTTTTGTGTCTTTCTACTTCATCCATGAACCACCATGAACCACACAAACTGACCTAAAAGTTCATGGTAATTCACACATGGTAATTCACAACAAACAGGGAAAAATTTATGATGAATTTTGCTTTGTGGCTTGGTTTGTGTCCATCCTTATCACCAAACCCCATGAGGTAAAATGAGCAGAGGTCTAAATGTGACATGCCTAATGCTACCTAGAGAGCTTTGTGACAGAGAAGAGATTTAATATCGGCTTCATTCAGACTTTTGTATCCACTTTGGCCTTTTTTAGATGTACCTTTTTTATGGTAAGATGTCTCACTTCCTACACCAGTTTGATGTAGTGGTTAAGTGCGTAGATTCTAATCTGGGAGAACCAGGTTTGATTCCCCACTCCTCCACTTGCACCTGCTGGATGACCTTGGACAAGCCGTAGTTCTGATAAGAGCTGTTCTTGAAAAAGAGCAGTTTCTGTCAGAGCTCTTTCAGCCCCATCTACCTCACAGGGTGTCTGTTGTGGGGAGGGGAAGGGAAAGGAGTTTCCTCCTCCTCCTCCTCCTCCTCTTCTTCTTCTTCTTCTCAGTTTAGTAAAAGTAAAGGTTTCCCTTGCTTGAAAGTCAGTCGACTCCAACTCTAGAGATGCGGTGCTCATCTCCGTTTCCAAGCTGAAGAGCCAGCACTGTCCAAAAACATTTCCGTGATCATGTGGCTGGCAATTTCTTCCTTTTGAACTGCAAGGTTGGCAGGAACTGGAACCAGAGACGGGAGCTCACTCTGTCTTGCGGCACTCGGGTCTCAAACTGCTGAACTACTGACCTTCCAGCCTGCAGTTTAGCGTCTCAACCACTGGAGCCACTGCAGCCCCTTCTTCACAGTTTACCAAGGTTTAATTGCACCTGGATTCTCAGCCCACATGGTAGAGCTGCTATCAAGTTTGTCATCCTTGCTGGTTTCCTGCAAAAATCCCCATCTGACTGTGCTTCCCCTTTGTGCAAACCCAACCATGGTTTTCTGGGGGGTTTCCCCCCATGGATGCACACCGTTCACCCACATTATTTATATATCATTTGCATATAAATTGCATATAAAATAGGAATGCCACGTAAGTAGCATAAAAGGAAGAAACAAATTGGGCACAGCGGCAACTAGGGTTGCCAGGGTTTGAACGTGGTGCGAGGCGGAGTGAGAGCAATGATGTGACTTCTGGGTAAAACCATAGATTTCCTCCCCCCCCCCCAGGGATTCCTATAGCTACCACTGTTGCTTCTGAGTTTTCACTGGAAGTGACATCATTTTGCTGAAAGGTAAAAGGTAAAGGCTTCCCTTGCTTGAAGGCTAGTCGAATCCAACTCTAGGGGGTGGTGCTCATCTCCATTTCCAAGCCGAAGAGCCAGCGCTGTCCGAAGATGTTTCTGTGGTCATGTGGCCGGCATGACTAAACACCGAGGCGCACGGAATGCTGTTACCTTCCCACCTGTTTATCTACTTGCAATTTCTTTCTTTCAAACTGCTAAGTTGGCAGGAGGTGGGGCTCTCTATTGCTTCAGATATGCTTCAGGACACGTATCTTCCATCTGCATCGCATCTCCGGACCTCACAAGTTGATACTGGGACCACTCTGGCCAAAGCCTGTTGTCATTGTTTTCTTGAATGCCCAGCCATTAATGGAGCCAAGACTCTGCAATTGCCCCATGCTTTCATAACAAAAGCTACCTTCCCCAAGCATGGACTTCATTTGTCCAAAACCCCTCTAGAGCCATCACCGGCCATCCTGGTCCATCACAGACCAATTCCCCATTGTGCTCACTTAGGACTCCAAACCTGGTCATTTTTGGTTCAGTCTCTTGGGACGCATATCGGCTGGATCCCCCATTTTTGGGGGGTCTCCTCAGGAATGCTTGCTGGCCAAGCAGTCTGCTTCTCTTCACCACGGACTCCTCTCTTCAGGAAAGTAGCTATACCACCTTCTTCTCAATGTTTCACCCTCTTTTGTCACTGATCTCTTTAAGATCACTTCACCTCTTTATTTCCTAGCTCTCTGGGCTGTGTGTGTGTGATATTCCATTGATTAGCTGAATGTATTAGGGTTATTTTCTTAATAAATTTCACAAAAGATTTTTCCTGTCTGTCATCCGTGCAGCCCTCAGAGGGTTCTGACTCTGGTATAGTTGGTGTGTGATCCCTAGCTTGCACACCTATTAAGCAAATGGTCTATTAGCTGATTCCCCCATCATAACTTAGACAGAGACCCGGTGTCGCGGCTAACAATGGGCAGTTTCCAAAATGGGTGGTTCAGACTATTATTATTACATTCGACTTCTTATACCGCCCTGACCCCTAGGGGTCTCTGGGCGGTTTACATGGAGGGTTCTAAGAACGCTTTCTCCATAACTAGGGCCACATTGAACAGGGACGGGGCTGCCTACTGGCACCCAGGTGGTGGGCTGTTGTTTCTCCGACTCGGCTTTATTTCTTTCCCAGGCAGTCTTTGGTCGGGACATTCGTCCTGGCGCTCAAGGTGGATCAGTGGCTTCCTTTGGTGGGACCGTTCGGCACACGATCCATGTCTGCTTCCAGCCTCGGCTGCGTCTCTCAGGCTCCGCCGCACCTGCATTCCACGTCATTGTGCGCCTTCTGGTCTCCACCTCTGCCATCATCAGCTGCACGGTGTTCTGCTGCTGGCTACCAGGGATCGCTCCTCCGACCGTGCCGCTGCGTCACCACGCCGCCTCCACACCACCTCTACTGCCGGTGCTCTGCTTGCAGCTGATGTCTCGCCGCCGTCGCTGGTGCCTCCACCATACCACACACCTCACCGGAGGAGGGTGCCCCCTACCCCTCTAAGAATAGGTACCCATTTGTCTACTTGCATTGTTAGTTTTTTAATTGCTTTCGAGCCGCTGGGTGGGCAGGAGCTGGGACTAGGTTCGGGAGCTCGCCCCGACTGCGGTGGTTCTCGAACAGCCACAGTGGCTGTTCAGAGTTGTTGTTAAGGCAGGTGTTTTACCGCCTGCGCCACCGCTCCCATATGAATCCCTCAGTTCAGGAATCCTTGAGCTATTGTGAGCCTAGCCCATGGCCACTCTGAATTTTCTCTTCTGTTCGCCACGGCTCACCTTCGATCTTCAGCCAGCATTTTCTCCTCCTTCCCTTTTCCAAATTTACCAAGTTGCAAAGTGGTATGTGTGTGTGTGACAGCCCCAAAAGCTGTCTAAATATGACTGTTCTGCTGACATTCCTTCCGGTCTATAATAACGCATTCTGATAATGCTCGGAGTATTAAATACAAATTAGTAGTGTGCTTATGTAGATAAAGCTCTCAGGCAAGTGCTGAAGGCATTTCAGGGCTAACAAATCCTAGATCCACTGATGGGAGGAAATGGGGAAGATTGGGGCATATTTTGGCATGGCAGATGTCCCTTCTAGTAAAAATGCACCAGGATTTGCAAAAACTCTATGCTTTTACCATAGAGTTTCTGTAAATCCTAGTGAGTGCCATGATGACACGTCTCGTTCTGACCGGAAGTGACCTCAGCATGCTGGTATGACATGAGTCTGTCAGTCCCCACCCCTTAATAGCTTGCAGGGTTTGTCAGCTACAATCTAGCAAGTTTAGGGAGGTTCAGATCTGGTGTCCACAGGGACTGTCCACTGTGTCAGTAGAGTTGCACCTGGAGATCCCCTGGCATTACATCTGAGCTCTAGACTACAGAGATAAGTCTCTCTAGAGAAAATGGCTGCTTTGTAGGGTGGACTTTATGGCATCATACCCAACTGAGGCCCCTCCCCTTTCCAAGCCCCACCCCTAAATCTCCAGGGGTTTCCCAACCCAGAGCTGTCATCTCCACGTGTAAAAGGTGTGGGGCCTGGAGATTCTTTATCATTTCCCTTGACTCACTGGCAAGTTCCAGTAGGATGCTGCATATTTATACCATAGAACTGTGTGAACTGTTGCAAAGCAAATGTGCCCCATGATTTATGCCTGATATGGTTTTTTGGGGGGGGGAAATAGCAAAAATGGGTATCTCGCCAGTAGTGCGTGTGGCTGATGAAAATAAATGGCAGCCTCTCGCGGCATTATCCTTAGCCAAGAATAATGGGATAAATCTCTCTCTCCCAGCCATTTGTCACTGTTGGCAAACATTAGCCTTCTTTGTAGACCCTTCCTCTGACCTGGTGCTCGTTAAACTGAAGGGAGATCCACTGCCGAGCCAATGCCTGACTCTTCTGAATTTATTTCCCTCCGTTATGAATTGTGCAATCTAGCGTTAGGACTCAGCTATCAGAACCACAATTACAAGCAGGACCCCAGCTTCGCAAAGGCCGGTATGTTGCCATCCAAACTCTTTATGTGTGATTTACGGTTCCCCGAGGGACTGCAACATCTTGTTCTGTGCCTTTCCCCCTCCTTGTTTAAACAGTTAGCATAGTTTTCCATAGAAACGGGAGGGAGGTTGTTCCCGAACAGGGTCAAATTCTGTCGACCTGCATGAATTTATTTCATTCTGTCCAATAGCCTTATATTCCAGGAAGAAACATTTCTAGACATAACATGGGTTGTATTCTCAGGCCAGAAATTAATGCTCTGTCCAGTGGGTGGCGACCAATGCTCTCTCTAAGCTGTGGGGCCTTGTGAGCAAAAATGCTACTTTTGTGAGCGACTGGCATTCAAGTTGTGAGCGAGTGATTGGACTACTGCATACATCAGTTTGCTCTGGAGCCATCCCTTCCTGAGCTAGGATGAAAATGTGTGAGCCGAAGGCTAAAAAGCTGTGAGCTAGCTCACACTCACTCAGCTTAGAGGGAACACTGGTGGCAGCAGCTCTCTTAGCTGGTAAGATTTAGAAATGCAAAATGTATAATCTGACATCATTGCATTACAATTGCCTGCCTCCATTCTGCTTCCTTGTCTGATGGTTTCAAGTGCATGGAAATTATGTACTGTGATGAAGTCATGTTTCATATTTTGCATTTCTGAGCTTTACCGAGGGAGAGAGAAAGAGGAGGAGAGGGAGGCCGACTCCCTTCAATAGCGGCCACACATTAACTGTGGCACATAACTTGGCTTTCCTCACCCCTCCACTACGATCTCTATCTGTGCACTGCATTATACCTATTTTAATGTTTTGTTTCTCTTTCCTTTGGCAAATGCACATTGTGGGAGATGGGCTGGCTGGCTGGATGACCGTAGTGGAAGAGGGAGAGGTGTCTTGGGTGTGGCCTTTCTTTACTCTGGTGAAACACAGGCTTGGATCCCACATAACACTTCTGTGAAGGGATTCCCAACCATGGAATATAACTTCTTCACCTCTCCCCTCCAGCCGAAGCCCAAATCACCCCCCCCAGTACTGCAGCTGTGGGGCAGAAAGCCTCTAGAAATAGCTTCTGGGAAGCTAAAGGTCTGCTATGGGAGGAGAGTTGCTAGGAAATCATGAGGTGGGTGGTGTTTTGTGGGATTATGATGTCACTTTGGGGTAATACTCTAGGAATTTCCTCTCTTTACCATAGAGACTGGGGAAATTCCAAGGGTGACAAAGAGCATGTGATGTCCCTTCCGAATAGAAGATCAGTCTTTACCACAGAGATGGGAAGAAATTCCTAGAGCATCAACATAAACGCCATTCTCCTCCCCCCATTTCCCCCCTCTCTTTTCATATTATCAACAGTGGGAGACTGAAAATAGGGGTGGGAGATGGCTCGCTGCCACCAGGCAAATGGTAAGCCTAAATGGGAGGGGGAGTCTGTAAAAATCCCCCCTCCTATTTACAGAAATTTTCCCTGAAATTAAAAATTTGTTGTAGTTTGGTGTAGTGATTAAGTTTGATGTAGTGGTTAAGTGTGCGAACTCTAATCAGGGAGAACCGGGTTTGATTCCCCACTGTTCCACGTGCAGCTGCTGGATGACCTTGGGCAAGCCATAGTTCTGACAAGAGCTATCCTTGAAAGGGCAGTTCTTGAAAGAGCTCTCGCGGCCCCACCTACCTCACAGAGTGTCTGTTGTGGGGAGGGGAAGGGAAAAGGAGTTTGTAAGCCACTCTGAAACTCCAAGTGAAGGGCAGGGTATAAATCCAATCTCTTCTCTCTTCTTCTTCTTCTCTATTACTTGTGTAATGTGTGGAGTTGTATAGAAAAATTGATTCCTATAGACCCTGCCTTCCCCCTGGCATGCACCCCTGCTGTTCTGATTTCCTATGCAAGCCAGATGGCTGACCATTTGGTCAGAGAAACTCCATTGCCTGCCATATAACCACACATTCTTCACACCTCTAAGTGGAAGTCCTAGACTTCAAGGAGCCTGCTCTAAGGTTACAGGGCTCAGGTCACGTAGGCCCATGGGTAGGTGGGACTCTGGGGATCATTTGCTGCAGAGGGTGGTCCCCAGACCTAACCTATCTCCCACCCATTACCATGACAACCCAAAAGTTGGAAACGCCCTGTCTCCTTGCGATTGGCTACTGGCCATGGCTGGTCATAATGAGATTGGGGGTTTTAATTGTCTGACCATTGGAGAGGAGCTCACTTTTTCTCTTGCCCTCTCTGTACTATTCCTGCTATGTTCTCTGTTGATCTGTGTCTGTTACTCTGCATGCTGTCTCTGCCATGTGGCCTGGGACAGAACAAAGGACTCCTTTGTGAGCTGACCATGTGCTTGCAAAGATGAGACTCTTGTTTCTCAAGATACTTGGACTATCCCAATGGACAATACTGACTCTTGGACCCTACCTGATGTTGGTAAATATGCTTCCTATTGTGTAGTTAGGCAAAACATTGCTTAGGATGTTCTTTTAAAGTCTTTCTAGTCTGATTGAAGCCTGTACTGAATATACTTTATTCTTGTTATAAATAGTGTCTGCTTGATGTGCAACTGACTCCAAGCTAACTCCTGTGTCTGAATCGCTCACCAAATTAAGCTACCTTATGGTATAAAGTCCCAGAGGCCAGTTAAGAGTCTGAACCTTGCTCTTGGACTGGAAGGGGACTATAGTTGAAAAGGTTCTGGTGGCTGTGTCTGTAAATCCAGAGAGGCTATCTCTCCTGGGTTCTTGTGTAATGTATGGATTCCAGTGTAGAATTCTTTCCCCTCCCATTCCTGGATTGGCTTGGGGAGGAAAGAATTTAGACAGGAGTAGAGCCCAAATCAGGAGCCAAAGAAAGAGTGGGGATATTTTAGACGCTCTGGAGGTACAGCCAAGCACTAAACGTATCTCTTCATCTATTACAGCTTTTAAATGTCTTGTTCCTTGCTTTTCTGGTCATTGCTCACAGGTCTTTAAAAAGGCCATTTTTTTTGGAGAGGGAGAAGTGATTGGAATCCCTGTAGATGCCTAAGCTCTGGCTTTCTTGCAAGTAGGAAACCACCTCATTTTGAAAAGGCTGCTAAGCAGTGATGTAGTGAGGTAATTTTAGCCTCAAGATTTAATGTTCTGGTCCCCTCTTCATTGGTGATAATGTAGAGTTCAGATTTGAAGACACAGCTTAGTTTTGAGGCCTGCCTGCTGAATCCATAAGTCCATGAGTCTTGGACTTCTGCCTCCAGGTCTGGCCCTGATGATGCCACAGTAGGGTTGCCAAATTGAAATTGGCCGGGAGCCCGTCCTCTTCGTGCGTGCGCGCTATGCACACGCCGCATCCGCGTCACCCGGAAGTGATGTCGCATGTTGGGGGCGGAGCCATGCCATTTGAGGGGAAAACAAAGAGTTTTCCCCTCAAATGGCGTGGCTCCGCCCCCAGCGTCCGACGTCACTTCCGGGTGACGTGGACGCGGGGGTGGGGTTTCCCCCGGGCCCCGATTCCGCGGGAGCAGGTATCGGGGCTTGAAACCGGGGGGAATTCCGCCCCCCGGGGGCATTTGGCAGCCCTATGCCACAGCTCCTGTGCCTTTAGATAGGAACTCTCAGGCTGGGGCAAGTGATGCTCTGTATTCTTGGTGCTTGGGGGGGCAACAGTGGGAGGGCTTTTAGTGTCCTGGGCCCACTGCTGGACCTCCTGATGGTGCCTGCTATTGTTGACCACTGTGTGACAGAGTGTTGGACTAGATGGGCCATTGGCCTGATCCAACATTGGCTTCTCTTATGTTCTTATGTTTAGCAGGAACTTGACATGCAGAAATGTAGCAGGCAAAGGGTGTCCCATCTTCTCTTCTCCCCACCAAGAAACAACAACAACAACAACAACAACAACAACAAAGTGATGTGTTTTTCTGCTTGTTGGCAGTTAAACAAACAACAACAAAAAAGAGGTAATATTGGCGGTGACCGGAAAAAAGCCCACAGGAAAAAAAACCACACAGGAAAAAAGCCCACGGAAAAAAGCCCACCATCATAAATGCTCACAGGAAAAAAGGCCACATGGAAAAAAGCCCACGTGGAAAAATGTCCACATGGAAATAAGCCCACATGGAAAAAAGCCCACACGGAAAAAAGCCCATATACATAAAAGCCCACATGGAAAAAAGCCCACACGGAAAAAATGCCCACATGGAAAAATGCCCACATGGGGAAAAGCCCATATACATAAAAGCCCACACGGAAAAAAGCCCACATGGAAAAATACCATGTAAAGCGCCATAGATATTTATAATTGTGGATAACCATTCATCTCCATTTATGAGAATGAACAGGTATTACTTGTATTCACATGCAACAGTTTGTGATGTGATTTTATAAAGTATAATCCTATATATATAATTGTCTTACACATTGGCCATTTCCAGTTCTCCCATTGGCTGTGCTATGCACTCCATCAGTCATTGGCCATTCAATTGCCACTCAAGAGTACTCGCATGTCATTGGCTGGGGGCTGGGTCTGCTCCTGTGGGACTAACGTATCCCTCAGTGGCTGTTGCTAGGCAACCAAGCTTGGTTCTCTAAGTAAAAAGATGAAGGAAACCCTGTCCAGTGCTTTGTGAGGAACTATTTGGGGCCAGGCCTGACTTGGGTTGCCAGCTCCAGGTTGGGAAATTCCTGGATATTTTGTGATGGAGTCTACAGAAGCCAGAGTTTGAGGAGAAGAGAGGCATCAGCTGAACAGAAGGCCATAGAGCCCACCCTCCAAAGCAGTTATTTTCTCCGTGGGGGGAGAGATCTGTTGTCTGGAATTCAGCTGTGATACCTGGCGATCTTGAGGCTCCACCTATAGGTTGGCTACCCTAGGTGTGGCAGTTAGCACTTCAGAGCAGGATTTGCTAGACCCAGGTTCTTGCTGTAGAAGATGAGAAGGTGATTTTGGACCAGTCACAGACTTTCAGCCTAACCTACCTCACAGGGTTGTTGTGCAGATCAAAAGGGGGAGAATGATATAATCTGCTTTGGTCTCCACTGTGGAGAAAGACTGTACTTTTCCTCCTGGGGAATCACTGCTGCCAATCTCCAGGTGAGGGCTGGAGATCACTCAGAATTAAAACTGCTCTCCAGATGGTAGAGATCAGGGGCAGATAACGGTAGGTTGATGGTTGGCTGGGAAGGAGATAGGGTTGCCAACTCCAGGTTGGAAAATTCCTGTAGATTTGCGGGGTGGAACCTGGAGACGGTGAAGTTTGAGGAACAGTGGGAACTCAGACAGGTACAATGCCATAGATTCCACCCGCTAAATCAGCCATTTCCTCCTGAGAAACCATTGTTGCCAGTCTCCAGATGAGGACTGGAGATCACTCAGAATTAAAACTAAAGAAGTACAAAAAAAGATACATGGCTGCTTTGAAGACCTTTTTGCAGGCATACTGTTTTCTAGTTTAACCACAACCATATGAATGAGAAACAGAATTTGAAAAACCACGGTTTACTAAATTAAAATCTTCCCAGCATCTAATTTTTGCCCCTTAGTGAACTTACCTGCGTAAAAAGTCTTGCATTCTTCAGGGCCTGGATAATAAAAGGCCTGGAACACACCAGGCTACTCCTTTTATATCTCTGGTCCCATTGTGAAACTAAAAGATCATCCACTCCCAACTGCAGGGACTGGTGTGATCCAGCAGGGTTCTTCTTATGTTAATTATGTTAGCCAGCCTCCTCAGTTGCTGCCCAGGTAGGGTTGCCAAATCGTTTTTACCTCGCAGCGGGGGGCTCCCTTTCGGCATCCTCAGCGTGCGCGAAGCACGTGCACGCCGCATGCGTGTCAGCCGGATGTGACGTGATGACGCCGGGCACGCTGGGGGCGGGGCCACAGCCATTTGAGGGAAAAACTCTATGTTTTCCCCTCAAATGGCTGTGG
>NW_015165316.1:20086-31063 GCF_001447785.1 Gekko japonicus | reverse complement strand
GAAATCGGGCCTCCAAAGCGGGGGGAAATCCGTCCCCCAGGGGGATTTGGCAGCCCTATGCCCAGGGCTGGGCTGTCATAGACAATTTTTAGGGAGTGGCCTAGAGTGGCCCCTAAAGAGGGGGCGCCCCCCGGCCTGCCACCCCTCCCTTGCCTAAACAGGGTAGTAAATCACGGGCCACCGCCCACCTTTCCGGGAGGGTGACCCACTTGCCCAAGGGGAGCCAAAGGCACCGTGAGGAGCAGCCTGGAGCTGGCCCTGCCTGTGGCCACTGGTTGGGGCACTTAACTTCACAATTGCAGGCCACCCTCTCATCCCTGCGCCTCTGGCCAGCCAGTGGGGGGGACTCCTGGTGCGCCTGCCTTTGCCGCCTGCCGCCTTTTCCCACTGGCCAGTGGAAACCAGGGCTCCTGCGCTCTGCCCGTCACCGCTGCCCTGGGTTCTACCTGCACTGCCTTCTTCCACCTGCCCGAGCCGGCCATACCTGGCGGCCGCCCCACCCCTGGCTCTCTAGCCAGGCCAGGTAGGATTGCTGGACCGACCCCCGGCCTTAAAGCAGGAACGGGGGCGGAGGTGGTGAAGGCCAGGTTGGGCACACGCAAGAGGAGCTGGCGGCTCCCCGCGGCCAAGGAGTAGCTTTCCAGAATGGAGGGCTTAGGGTTGCCAGCCTGCAGGTGGGACATGGAGACACTCCCCCTCCCTGGCATTACAGAGATCAGGTCCCATTGAGGAAAGGCATGCATTGGACTCGGCTGAGCTGCCTCCTCTTCAAACTCTGCCTTCACCAAACTCCCTCCCTCCCCCAGTCCCCAGGAATTTTCTAACACAGAGTTGGCAACCCTATTTAGACTCCAGGCATTGGAGGAAGCCAGGAACTCCTGGCTTTGTTAATGGCCCTGTTATTGATTCATTGGTGCTTTTATGTTTATTGATTGTATTACTGTGCTAATTTTTACTGTAGAAGCAGATCAGGAGCAAAGACAGTGGGATTGTGGGCTTTCGAACCCCTAAAGGTCAAAGCACAAAAACACATCTTAAAAGCCATTAAAACCAGAATAAAACCATATGAAACCAATTTTAAATTAGCAATTTTAAATTTTGTGTTTTTTATTCTTCCTAAGATGCATTTATGTTTGAAGATTGGTGGGCATATGGGGAGGGTAGCCTCGCCTAGTGTGCAAAAAAACCTGGAGCTGGCCCTGCTGCTGCCACTGCCTCCTGCTCTTTCTCTTTCCTAAATAGGAGAAGTAGTTAAGGCCTCATAGATCTATGAAGCTTAGCTTAAGATAACAAAACCATAAGACAACATTAAATAACAAATAGCAACAGAAGTGGCAACCATGTCCTGTAGTGCTCTTAGTTTCCTATTCCACAGCAGTTATCCCAGTGTGTGGCAATACTCCCTCTAAGCTGTGGAGTCCTGCGAGCAAAAACTCTACATTGTGAGCTACTGGCACTACAGTTGTGAGTGAGCAATTTGGCTACTGCATAAATCAGTTTGCTCTGGAGCCATCCTTCCTGAGCTAAGACAAAAATCTGTAAGCTGGAGGCTAAAAACCTGTGAGCTAGCTAGCTCACACTAACTCAGCTTAGAGGGAACACCGGTGCGTGGTCTCTATATAATGGACTGCTGAGGAACCTCACTTGCCACAAACTAACACTGGCTAATGCTCAGGCAGGTCACCTTATAACATACCAAAATTATTATTTATGTATAGATAAAATCACAACACAAATTGTTGCACGTGAATACAGGTAATACCTGTTCATTCTCATAAATGGAGATGAATGGTTATCCACCATTACAAATATCTATGGTGCTTTACATGGTATTTTTCCATGTGGGCTTTTATGTATATGGGCTTCTATGTATATGGGCTTTTTTCCATGTGGGCATTTTTCCATGCGGGCTTTTTTCCATGTGGGCTTTTTTCCTGTGAGCATTTATGACGGTGGGCTTTTTTCCGTGGGCTTTTTTCCTAGAACCAATATTGGCAAACTCATCTGGAGAACTGCCCCTGTCTTGACCCATAATCTGACACGTGGGGGTTGTTGGTTCATTTGTCAAATCCATGGGACTCCGTTCTGAGCAAGCGTATTTAAAGTTGGGCTGTAAATCTCTGGAAGCAAAAGCATTACTGAGATGAGCAGCATGTAGATCAGGACTAGTTCAGCTCGGTTGTAAATCTTCCGGCCTTTGTTTCATTCATTCTTCCATAATTCAGGTGAATGTTTCATTGCACCCAAACAAATTGTGTTACGGAGGAGCTGCATCCCATGGGGAAAGGCCAGGCCTGGGACAGAAGTGATTCATTAATCAAGTCAAACGTTTTGCTGCTGCTTCTCTTTTCTTTGCATCTGCATTAATGCCAGGATATTTTACATTTCTCTCACTTCCTGAATACATCACTGTTGACTGACATAAAACTTAGTTTTCTGAAGTAGGCATTGGTGCCATTGTTGGTTTAAGATGCAAAAATCAGCTTGGTGCCCATGATGTAGAAACTGCCCAATGTTTTAATTTTTTTTTTACTGTCTCATATGCATTTTAGGCCCCGGTCACACGGGCCGGAAAATGCGCAGGAGGGAAGCGTGGCTGTTTGCCCTGGAGCAAAATAACATGCGACCGCCCAATCACAAGTCCCGTTGAGGTCCCGTGGTTAGGGCGTGAGGTGCCAATAACATGGCTCTCCTGCAGCGCGGCAAAGAAGCTGCAGGTCGCGATCACACCAGCAATTCCATGGCAAACGGGAATATTTTTCTCACCAAAAGGGGAGCATGCGCATGATCGTTTGTGCGCATCCTGTGAAGACTTAAAAAAAAAACTAACCGGTTTGCGATGGGACTAGGACAGGACGCGATCAGACGCCCGCCCTTGCCCCACGTTTTCCAGAAACTAGTACATCGTAAGTACTAGTTTTTTACTCCGTATCTTCGGCACGAAGCCACGGGTTAGCCACGGGTGCACTACACTTCCCAGATGTTGCGGTGTGATCGCGCCAGGAAAATCCGCCTATCATCCGTATTTTTAGCGTGGCAAATGCTCCATGTGAACAGGGCCTTAGTTCAGCTTTAATGGTTTATGGAA
Source organism: Gekko japonicus (assembly GCF_001447785.1). Taxonomy (NCBI): domain Eukaryota; kingdom Metazoa; phylum Chordata; class Lepidosauria; order Squamata; family Gekkonidae; genus Gekko; species Gekko japonicus. The sequence continues at coordinate 27,975 of NW_015165316.1, read as the reverse complement.
GTGTTGTTGCTACTTTTTGGTCAGTTCAAATGTTTTAACGTGATTTTTTATTATGTATGTTTTAATTTGTTAGCTACCCTAGTGGCTTTTTTGAGGGCAGAAAGGCAGGATATAAATCTCGTATTTTTTTTTAAAAAAAAACCCTAAGAAAAATAAAATAAAAAATACTGCTGTTCTGGTTCCTACAACCAGCTTATTCAGTAGCTTGGTGCTGGATCCAGTCTCATGGGCAGCGTGGGAGCAAGCTAACCATACAAATTGGCTTTCTGCTAGCCCAGAGCTTAGGTATGGAAAATAAAAAAATAAAAATAATTTTAAAAATCCTCACTCACACAGATGAAAACCATGTGTACCAGAAGATTGCCGTGTAGCACTTACTCCCCTTATTCACCAACAGTGCCGAAAGCTAACGCCTGAAAAGAGCTTATAATGAATGAATCTTTCCCTCAGTTTATTCCCACCTCCAAGTCTGTCTCCTGCATTTGCTGTCTCCCTTATGTCAAAGTTCAGACCATAAGGTCCTTCATTCAGGGCAGATCTTCTTCCACTGTTTACTGTACCATGCACAATAAAACCTGTTGTGTATCTGTGTAGCACAGGCAAGCAATAGGAGTCATGGAATGGAAGGAGGTGGATAAGAATCATTATACTCCGAAGGGGAGTCTTTTTTTAAAACAAAAAAAAATGAAAATCCAATCCAGTTAAGTACTTCTTCTAAAAGTCTCATGGATTTCTAGCAGAGAGAGGGAAGCCATTGCTTAACTTCCCTATTAAAATCAACGGATGTAAAACTGCTTAACCATGGCTGCAGTGTGCTTCCCAAGGTTAAAAACAGTAAAAGAAGCTGAATGTTAAGGACAAAGCTTCCAATTACAACAATGAGCAGAATTTGGCAGAAACACAATTGCTGAAGACAACTGAGTCCCAATGAATACAGTAGGGGAAAAACAGGGTCTTAGATTGTCTCTTTTCCAATAGGCCTGCAATGAATAGAACAGTTAAAATTTAAAATAATAAAACTGACAAAGGGAAGCACTTTTTAGAGATATGAGGTACCCATTTAGGCACATGCTTTTTACTTGATCCAGCATGGTTTTAACTGATTCCGCTTTTATCTGTTTAAATATTCTCTCTGTTACTAGTTGATGATTTGTGGGTTGTCAACCTCCAAGTGAGGCCTGGAGACCTCATTGGTATTACAACTGATCTCAAGGACTGGCCCCAGGTTTTTTTGCATACTAGGCGAGGCTACCTTCTCTCCCCACCCCCCACCCACCCCATGCAGGAAGTGAGAAAACTGGAACTTAGCAGATAGATCTGGCCAAGAGTGTAGTAAATGGCTTTAAAGGGGGATTTGGCAGATTCATGAAAGACAGGGCCATGAATGGCTAGGAGCTATGGATCCTCCACATCCAGAAGCAGTTTATCTCTAAATAACATTGCTAGGAGGCAACCACAGATGGAGGCCTTGGTTTCTATGTTCTGTTTGTTGACCATCCAGGGCAACTCATTAACCCTTGTGCACAAGACAATGCTGGACTAGATGGACCAGTGGTCAGATCCAGCAGGGCTCTGCTTATGTTTCCACTCAAAGTCTGTCTGACCAGCAGAAGCTGACCTGCTTGTAGGCTTTAATGGGGACTGGCTGAAGGGAGGAGGAGACCTCCCTCCTCCCTGGGAGAAAGTGCTCTGCCGGGCTTGGACTCCTCAAGCGGCCCTTGAGAGGGAGGTGAGTGTGGGATTAGGCACTCCAGCTGGAGCCTCCTCGAGGCAAGGCCCCCCTCAGCACCGACGACTGCCCGGGTTCTCAGAGCAACGTCCTCAGTGGGGTGGGGCTCTCGTCTTTTCAGGCTTTGCCCACAAGGCGGACATTTTGCCCAGTCTGGCTTCTCCTGCCAGCACTGCACCTTGAAGTGAGAAGCTGCAGCCGCCGAAATTCGTCCTCTTCTCCCCCAGGCTGGCACCGGAGGCCCCTTGGGTCAGGGAGCAGCTGCCATCCACAAAAAAGTCTGTCTGACCAGCAGAGGCTGACCTGCTTGGAGGCTTTAAAGGGGACTGGCTGAAGGGAGGAGGAGACCTCCCTCCTCCCTGGGAGAAAGTGCTCTGCCGGGCTTGGACTCCTCAAGCGGCCCTTGAGAGGGAGGGGAGTGTGGGATTTGGTACTCCAGCCGGAGCCTCCTCGAGGCAAGGCCCCCATCAGCACTGACGACTGCCCAGGTTGCCAGAGCAACGTCCTGAGTGGGGTGGGGCTCCCGTCTTTTCAGGCTTTGCCCACAAGGTGGACATTTTGCCCAGTCTGGCTTCTCCTGCCAGCACTGCACCTTGAAGTGAGAAGCTGCAGCCGCCGAAATTCGTCCTCTTCTCCCCCAGGCTGGCACCGGAGGCCCCTTGGGTCAGGGAGCAGCTGCCATCACAAAAACCCCTTGACCCACCCACTCACCCTCCCTCAGCCAGAAGAAGAGCGAGGGCGAGAAGGACCCCGGGCTGGAACCCCTCCGTGGCATTCGGGCAGTCCCCTCGGTCCGCGAGGGTGCCAGAGATCTGGACCTGGGGGGGGGCTTCGCTTGCATGCCAACCTCGGGAGGGGAAAGAGGAGAAGGAGGGTGGTGCTGTGGGAAAGAAGCCCCGGGGCCAAACGGGAGAGCATTTTGTGCCAGCGAGACAGGGGAGCCCCGGACCCGGCTTCAGAACGCACCAAGGAACCGCGAGCCTTTGCCCGCCTCTGAGCACGTGCAGAGTGCCCCTTCCCATGACCGGCCCAGACTGGAGGTGGCGCCCCACCGGCCCTGTCCTTCACTCACCTGAGCAGGGCGCTGACGAGGAGCAAGAGCTGCACTTGCATCCCTCAGCTGTGCGGCGGCATCCGGCAGTTTCATTATTAATCATTCTCTGCTGGGTTTAATTGACCAGCCTGGGACTTTAGCCCAAGGGTTGGGGCGGGGGGTGGAGGGGCTGTTTGTGGTGTCCAAAAGCCAGTCCTGGGAGCTGGTGACAAAAAGAGTGGCTGGGAGGGGAGGGGAGGGGGGAAATTGGCAGAGTCAGAACACACTGTGGAGCAGGAGCAGGAGGGAGGAGGGTATGAGGCAAAGCGAGTCGACGGGAAGGGGAGCACTGTGCCATGCTGGGAGTGGGTGGGTGGCGGCAGCAGGGGGCCTCACTGCGCCCCTTGAAGATCTGCGCCCTAGGCCATTGCCCTAGTTGGCCTAGTGGAAGATCCAGCCCTGCTTGTTGGGGACCCTGGCACAAACTATGCCTGTTGCCTTTTTCCACACCACCATCACCAACAGTATGGACGTGTTGGAGAATGGATTCTAAGGAAACACATCCCTGCTGGGCTCTCTTCCCTCCTGAAATTCTGCCCTCCCCATGCTCCACCTAGGATTGCCAACCTCCAGGTGTGGCCTGGAGATCTCTCAGAATTACAGTGATCAGTTCTGCTGGAGAAAAGGGCATTGTTGGAAACGGACTCCATGGCATTATAGTCCACTGAGGCCCCCTCCCACTACCCTCCCCAGGCTCCATCCCCAAATCTCCAGGAATTTCCCACCTGGAGGTTGGCAACCCTATCTGTGCCCTAGGTCAATGGTAGCATTTTCATGGTGGCAGATGAGGAGGTAGGTCTCTTGCCTTGAACACATGAAGCAGCCTTAGTCAAGTCAGATCGTTGGCCCGTCAAAGCCAGTATTACCTCTTCTGACTAGAAGCAACTATCCAGGGTTTGGGGTAGAGGTCTTTCACATCACTAGATCCTTTTACTTGAAGATACATTGGAGAATGGAAAAAGAAGATGGTACAGGTGATGTACTGATATATTCCCCATACAAACCCATCTCGACGGACAAGATCATCTTATAGGTCCTTTTAAAAATAAATCAGTTTTAGCAAAGATCCTGCTTCCTCCTCCAGCTTCCATTTTGTTCCATTGTTTTCAGACTAATCAATTAATTCCTGTTCTCTTGAGACTTGGTAGTTCTCTCCCTGATGCCCATGAACCAAGGACAATTATTAGAGTTTCCTTCACCCTTTGTGATGAGGCTTGAGTACAGTCCTTTTATTTACACCCAATCAACACAAATGTGTGTATATGTTTATGAGTGTAATAATGCATTTATTAAAGGAATAATAAAAAATTTAAAATGCCTTTTGCAAACTACAAATGCACAACAGTATTAAACCTCCTTCTCTGAGGGAAAAAGACAATCAGCAGTTGATTCATGAATGCATAAGAACAAAGCTGCCCTTGGGAGACTAGGAAGTTAAAAAAAATCAAACAGGAAGGAGAAGGAAGAATTGAAAATGTAAAGAGACAGTAGCCCTGGAAAGCCTCAATAACTCTCTGACTGTCATAAGGTAAAGGTAAAGTTTTCCCTTGCTCAAAAGCTAGTCGAATCCGACTCTAGGGGGTGGTGCTCATCTCCATTTCCAAGCCGAAGAACCAGCTCTGTCCACAGACGTTTCCGTGGTCATGTGGTCACCATGACTAAACACCGAGGCGCACAGAACATACAGGTGCTTTATTTTTGTATTTTTTTTTAATTCACAAATCAAATGTGAAAAAAGACAGGCAACAAAGAAATGCCACAGGTGGATTGCAACATCATCTTGACGTTCCATAAAAACCAAGTGAACGAATCATGGCCAAGTGCCTCAAAAATTTCCATGTCGTGCTGCTTTCTCCATTTCACTGATATAGATCTTACATTTGAGGGTGTGTGTGAAAGATTTTTGAGGACCATTATATCTTGTTTGGGACAAAGGGGGCAAACTATAACCTGATCTCATCGGATCTCAGAAGTTAAGCAGGGTTAGTACTTGGAAGGGAGCAGAGCCGGCTCACCCACTAGGTGAACTAGGCATTCACCTAGAGCACGGGCTGGCCCTTAGGGCATGGAAGGAGTGGCAAGGGCAACTCGCAGGAGCCTGGCCCGCTCCAGGCCATGGACCCAGGCGTGCAGCGGCATTGCGCTGCCAGGAAGCGCCAAGGTCCACCCTTCATGGCTTCCGATCTGCCTCCTGTACCCCCCCCCCTTCCTGCCTCCCTTCCACGCCACCGTTGGAGCCAACCTCTCACCCGGCCTCGGAGAGGCCGCCCAAGCAGCAGCAGCAGCCTTTCCCCAGATTGTGCCGGGCGGGCAGAGGGGGGCAGGCGGGTGCTCCTGGCTGTGTGTGGCGGTGGCAACGGGGCTGGGTGGCTGGAGTGGTGGCAGCGGGGCGTGCAGGATGGGCAGCCACCTCTTGCCACTGCTGCTCGCCCCGATGGTGGTGCTGCTTCTGGGCGCCACAGGTAAGAAGATGGGACCAGGATGGGGCTGACCGCTGGCGTCCCCTCTGCTGCCCTCCCTCCCTCCATGCCGGGCACCCCATCGGCTCAGCCTCTGCAGCGCTGCCCCGGCGGAGGAGGCACAGTGGGTGCTTTGCGAGCAAGGCCCAGGGAGTGGGTGGCAAAGCCGAGCTCCACCCCGAGGCACCACACGCCACCTGGGACTCTCCAGGCCCCACCAGGAGGTTGGCATCTGCGCTTGCCTAGGGTGCAGGAACACCTCGGGCCGGCCCTGGAAGGGAGACCATCAAGGAAGACTCTGCAGAGGAAGGCAGTGGCTAACCACTTCTGCTTCTTGCTTGCCTTGAAAGCCCCTTGCTGGGATAGCCTTCTTTTCCAGGAAGGTCAGATCAGAATGAATTAGTATTATTATTCTTATTGGCAGACAGGGATAAATCCATTACTTTCCAAATGGCAAGGTTCATTATTGGCTTCATAAAGCTAAAAATGGCAATGAAGTGCACTGAATCTAACTCCAGTTGACCTGCAGACTAATTGCTCCATCAGTCTGGGCCATTAGCCATTTGGACAGCAAGGTGGTTTTCTTTTGAAATATTTTAAATGACCATTATGTGTTTTAATTTTTCTTCAGAAAAGCGTGGACACTTCTGGTTTTTACTTCAATGGAACCATTATGGTTGCCATGGTTTATTTGCTGATGCAATAAAGACAAATTGGTTTCTCAAAAGGAGAGAGGGATGTGCAGCTTAGCTAGAATGGTTAATAGTGACTGTTCTGGGGCTTTCGTTTCCATAAGCAGGTATCCCTTAGGATGGGGAACTTGTAACTGACCCAAGGTCACACCAGCAGCTGCATGTGGAGGAGTGGGGAATCAAACCTGGTTCTCCCAGATTAAAGTCCATGCTCCTAACCAGTGTTCCCTCTGAGTTAGTGTGAGCTAGCTCACAGTTTTTTAGCCTCCAGCTCACACATTTCTGTCTTCGCTCAGGAAGGATGGCTCCAGAGCAAACTAATTTATGCAGTAGCCAAATCGCTCGCTCACAACTTTAATGCCAGTAGCTCACAAAGTAGAATTTTTGCTCACAATACTCCACAGCTTAGAGGGAGTATTGCCCCTAACCATGACACCAAACGGTGCGTGTTGACTGACTTGACAGCATTTGCCACTGCTACCGCAAAGGAGAGAGAGAAAAGACATAGCTGTTGTTTTACAACCAGGCTCTCTTGAGCTTACTTTCTAGAAGGCAGCCTCTGCTAGACCCAAGCAGAAACAGCCTGACTTCCAGCCAGAAAAGTCTCTTTGGCTGTGGTCACATGGAGCATTAGGAGCGCTAGAGAGACAGAAGATAGGCGGATTTTCCGGGCACGATCTCACCACCACATCTGGAAAGCGTAGAGCTCCCGTGGCTCACCCGAGGCTTCACTCCAAAGATGCGCTGTAAAAAACTAGTACCTTGGAGGTACTAGTTTCCGGAAACCACAGGGCATGGGTGGGCGTCTGAGCGCATTTCCGGTGGTAGTTCCGGCGCCCACCCATGTCCCCTCGCAAAAAGGTGTTTTTTTCCCCAAGTCTCCACGGATGCGCACAAGCACCCAACGGAGCACGCGCACACTTTTTTAAAAACCCCACAACCCCGTTTGCCCCGCAGCCCCGCTTCTTTGCAGCGCCGCAGGATTGTCCTGTGATCAGCACCTCCCTCCTACCACGGGACCTCTACGGGACGTCTGCTCGCGCAACCGCATGTTATTTTGCCCCGGGGCAAACCGCCATGCTTCCCCCCCCCCGCATTTTCCAGCCCGTGTGACCGGAGCCTTTTCCATCCTATCAAGAGCTGTTTGGGTCATGTCCTTTGGGGAACAGACATCAAGGGGTGTATTCCCCCTCCATGGCTAACAAGCCAAGCAGTCAGCTCTCTGCACATTGACCTAGGCACGTACAGATGTGTGAATACCGTTGCACAGGGGGATTCTAGTCCTCGCTCTGTTTTTCTAACACAGTAACTTTTATGTATTTATTTTGGAAATGATTGGAGATTTGGGGGGTGGAGTCTGGGGAAGTCTGGATTTGGGGAAGGAAGGGGCCTCAGTGGAGTATATACGATAGAGCCCACCCTCCAAACAGCCATTTTTCCCCATAGGGGAACTGATCTGTGTAGGCTGAAGATCAGTTTTAATTCCAGATCTCCAGGACCCACCTGGAGCATGCCTATCCTAGAGATAAGAACACGAGAGACGCCAATGTTGGATCAGGCCAAAGGCCCATCCAGTCCAACACTCTGTGTCACACAGTGGCCAGAAATACCAGTGCCATCAGGAAGTCCACCAGTGGGGCCAGGACATTAGAAGCCCTCCCACTGTTGACCCCCCCAAGCACCAAGATGACAGAGCATCACTTGCCCCAGAGCCCCTATCTATACCTTGTGGCTAATAGCCACTGATGGACCTCTGCTCCATATCTATATATCTAATAGCGAAAGGTGCCCCCTGCGTGCGGATACCTAAATCCATGCATCGGGGGCACCTGGGGGGGAGAGAGATTTTTGTGCACACTTGGGGCAGTCCCCAGGTGTGCACAAAAATCTAAAAACACGGAAAAATACCGGGGCAG
>NW_015165316.1:13268-19722 GCF_001447785.1 Gekko japonicus | reverse complement strand
GATCTCCCAGAATTGTCACATGTTCCCCGGTGCTTCTCAGGCCAGTGGGGGAAATACTGAGAGGGCTCTAGTTGGAGGCAAATCCTACAACATCAGTGCAATATGAGGATGCCATTTCCAGTTCCATGCTTAAGGTTACCAACCTCCAGGTGGCAGCTGGAGATCTCCCAGAATTAGAACTGGTCACCAGATGAGAGAGATCAGTTCTCCTGGAGAAAGTTGCTGTTTTGGAAGGTAAAATGTATGGCATTCTACCCTGCTGAGGCCCCTCCCCTTCCCAAACCTTGCCTGCCCAAGGTTCCACCCCCCAAATCTCTAGGTATTTCCCAACCTGGAGCTGGCAACCCTATTTGCACTGGAAATGACCTTAGCACACTGTGCCAAGGTCAGTTGACTATCTCTTATATACTGGGCTTGAGGCAGCTGTTTTCAAAAGTGATTTCTTTATTCAGCTCAGAACACAACAACAAACACACAGAACCATCCCAACTTATATACAATTTGGAACTAGCTAAACCACACCCCTAGAATACTAAGGTCCAATCATGAGTGAGCATTTAAGACCAATAGGGTTTGTTCCCGCCGAAAGTCATAGTCTTTCTTGATTGGTCCATTCCACAACATCAGCCAATCAGGTTGTTGATTTTAGGATACTGGGAGTCTGTGGAACTTGTGATGGAAGCTCAGGCTCATTCTCCATTCAGGCTGTCTACGTAAGGTAATACATAGCACCATCCTTGCTCCCTGGATCTCTCAGCAGATTCTGCAGGATCTCCTGGTGGATTGCCAGCTAGAGCTGACAGCTTAATATAATCTATGGGGGCCTTCCTTCATCTTGAGATAGAATTCCACCCTTGCTTGCAGCCCGTTCCCTGCAGGGTAGCTGGAATGCTTCCTGACCCAGGTTTATACACCAGAAAAATGGAAGGCCACCCCTGTCCCCAAACCACCCCTGTCCTACAGCCTGTAACCTTTTTTTTTAAAGCCCCCGGAGGGGATTTTTTATTATTTTTGCAAACTACAAAAAACTACTACAGAAAAACAGGAAGGGGGACTACATATACAAGATACTACAGAAAAACAGGAAGGGGGACTACATATACAAGATACCCACAACTACCTAAAAACCCAAGAGAGGAGATTTTCATTGGCTTAGTTACAGTAAAAACTTCCCTTCTTTTAAGCATATAACAAACTGAGTCAAAAATCAATAATACTTTTTCTCTGTAAAACTCTTAAAACTTCACTGTCGCAAGACACTGCCCCCAAATCATCCCTTTTCATCATCTTCCAAGGCACCATTCAGAGTCCTTCAGCCTTTATTTCTTTTCCCCCCTGTCTTTCCCGTAGCTTGTAAGGACGTTTTGGGGCAGCTGCCCCCTTTTCAGACAGAGAGTCCTCTCCGGAAGAGCCAGAGTCCAACTCGCCGCTAGACTTGCTGTCCTCTTCTTTTTGTTCATCCTCTGATTTTCCCAGCTGAACCTTCAAAAATTCTTTGGCTTTTATAACAGAGTCAATCTTTTCTTTTTTGTCTTTGATCTTGAAAGTGACTCCTTCTGGAAACAACCATTTATATCCAATTGAATTTGTCTGAAGAAAAAGCACCAACCCTTTGTACTTCTTTCTCCTTTGTCTCACCTCAAATGGACTACAGCTTGTAACCTTGACCACTGCAGCGTACACTTCCCAGTCCCTTCAGATTAATGTCTACTGGTCTCAAATCTAACTGTTCCACATAATATATAATTAACTTAGGTCCCGATCACATGCAGAACTAGCCGCACGAGAGGCACAACTGCCGGGCAGATTTTAGGGGTGCGATCATACGGGAACATCTGGCAAGCATCCTGCACCTGTCGGCAACCCGTCTCACTCCGCCGAAGACACAGAGTTAGAAAATACCAGGGAAAGTGCAGTATCAAATGGTTTGCAACGGGCTGCAGATGGAGCTTCCCGTGTGATCGCTCCAGCGTGCCCAAATTGCATCACTGATCCCTCGATGAAGCACGCCAGAAACACACAGCAAAGAAAAAACCCAGATTCACCCACCGCTGCATCTGATCATGCAGTGGCGGGTCAAATTACTGTGGCGCAAGTAGGCTCACTTCCCCCCCCCCCTGCATTTTCCAGCACGTGTGGCCGGGACCTTACAGTGTTGTTGTAGGATACACCATAGCCCTGTTTCATGCCAGAACATGAATGTGCATCAGGGGCATTACATGCATTGCCCTTTTCATCCAGTGCTGTCATTTGATAACTTGGGAACAACAGCCCTGCCTTTTGAACATGATGAAAGTAACAATTCATGGAAACATTTTCCACTTCTAATGTTAATTTTAAAATGTTTCATAGTTTATATACAGACACATAGTGCATGTGATTAATTTAATTTTAGATTGCAAAATATAATGAGCAGATGTGATGCATGGTATGTATTCCATTACTTATAATTAAACAGTAATTTTGAAGATGTGACTGGGCTCCCGTGGTCCATGATGAAATCCCCCCTCCAATACATTGTCCTCCCCCAGCAGTTAAAAGATTCTGATCCCTGTGCGGCCATTTGCTTTACAGGAGGGCCTTTTAAGAAGAAATGGATGGAATGGTTCCCTTCAGTCTTCTTGCTTCTACAAGCATGACTCCTTCTTGCTGCCTCTCAGTTGCAGTTATGTAGATACATGCCATCAAGTTGCAACTGATGTATGGTGTCTTTTGAAGCACTGAACCTTTTAGCTCTCAGGACAATGAAGCTCACTTCTAGACATTACCAATGCCACACGGAGCTTGACAATATGGAAACCACTTTCAAGTGGACTATTATCTCCTATCTGAACTGGCAAGTGAAATCTACAGACATAGATTTCACTAACATATTAAAGTAGAGGTGCACTTCTGCCTCGGAAGCCTCCCATTTAAAACAGGTCTGATGTTCTGAGTTGGCTTTGACTGTAAAGGAGTAAGAGAAACTGCATTGTACATTCTGAAGGACATTCTTTTTCAGATGTTCCAGGTCAATCCAGGATTCCTGAAGCTATTGGTAGACCCTTTCCTCATGGCCCCCAAATCCCAGGGCAAGCTTGGTGTCTTATAAAAATCGTACTTTATCTTTCCTTTACAGTAAACTTTTTTTATTCCTGATAACTTACTGTGCATGAATAAACTCTCTACAAAATCCTTCTGGCAGCAGTAAACTTTAATGAAAATAGAGAGGGAGGGTTATAATCTCTTAAAGAGTAGGAGACGAAAATTTTTAAAAGCATTTGAAAGCCAGCTTCATCATCATGGAAAAGATGTTCGGCATGAAATATGCACTGTCTCTATAATAGACAGGACCTCTGTAGACCCTATGGCACATTGGACATATCTTTGGTACCAAGACATCTAATTTCCCTAGTAACAAATTAGATTGCACCTGGAAATTCCCATAAAGATTTGATTATGGAAATGAAATACATTATTCTTTGAATCCTTAATAAGAACATCCAGTAGGATCCCTGGTACTAATTTGAATTTGAACTGATTTGCACCAGCTCTTCCGTTCAGAATTTTTCTGTATGAGGTTATGAGCTCCGCGCATGAGATCACATTAGTTATGAGTAATGACTGCTTAATCAATGAACTTCTATACAAGTTGGGATTTTTTTTTCCTATTGCCACTTATCCATTTACAGCCTGGCTATTTTAATTATGCACTGTAGCTTTACTGGATTTTCAAGATCATAGAGAACGGATCTCCAAAAGAGGCATCCCTCCTCTGTCAGTATTTTAATCATTGGTAGAATTTCATGTGAAAATGGCCAGATGATGACTATTTTAAAAGCAGACTCGACTGCTATTTCTTACAGCAGTCTATTGCTTATAACCTAAGATAAAATAAAACATGGAGAGTCGCGCCGCCATTACTGAGAGAGCTCACGTCAAAGATAAATCAAAGCTCATGAATTACTCTAAACATTTATTTTTTTTTAGTTTTGTGAGAACATTTTCTCGGGAGCCCCAAAGGCATGTTTCGGCATACTTTGTGAAAATGTCTATTTGTATAAATTACCCTTGCTCTCAGTTGCCCCCATTTGTCATCAGTGATGTCTTTGTGTAGATAAATCTAATGTGTTGTGTTGACTGAGATTTTATTTACTGACATTCAGTCATCCCAGCGCATTAGACATGTCCTGACATCATCCTGTTCAGTATGTGCTCTCTGATGGGATGTGAGCCCTGGTCAGCCACGAGGAGAAACAACAGTGCTGAACATTGCTGGAGAAATGTGAATATTTACACAGAGTGTTTTCTGGGAAACGGTTTCTACCAGGGGTCATTTTGTAGAAAAAGAGCTAGGGGAACACATTAGCATAGCTCATTAGCATATGCCACACCCCCTGACATCAGGGGCCCGGCGGTGGACCTGCAAGGCCGGCGGGAGTGCGAGGAAGCCCCGCCAAGGCCCTCCCTGGCCCCAGGCAGGCAGGGGCGGGGAGAGGCGGGGAGGAAGCAACTTACCCTCCCTCTTCTCCTGCCTCCTCCTGGCTGAATGAGGGCCAGAAGCGGGGCGGCCGGAAGCAGGGGGCAGGGCTTCGTTGTGCGCCCCGCCACCACCCCTCACCCAGGGGAACTGCGATCCCCCGCGATCCCCCCCCGAATCGACCTCTGGTTTCTACATCGCTGAAATAACTCGGGGTTTTTTTCTTTTCTTTTTTTGCCATTGTCACAGCTGAATTATGGCAACCCAATGGGGATTTCAGGGCGAGAGACTTTCAGAGGTGGTTTGTCATTGCCTTCCTCTGTGTTGCAACCGTGGCCTTCCCTGGTGGTCTCCCATCCAAATACTAACCAGGGCCAACCCTGCTTAGCTTCCAGGATCCAACGAGACCAGGGCCCTTTCTGCACGAACAGCTCACTGTAGCTTACTCCGGAGAATCCGAGCAGTCGAGCCTTTAAGGTTAACATCGTGTTTTGTGTCCCTGCCCTCTGCACTATTCTTTTATCCTCCAGTTTATTTTTTGTGTATGCATTCCGCATCTACAACCAAAACCCACATTTTTTTGCTTAATTGTGGTTAGCATCACTTGTGACCCGTGAAGGGGGCGTCCAATCACCACCAACTTGGCCAAGTGTGTGAGCAAGGGATGGGGCACACTGCACCCTCCCCTTTCTCTCCTCTCCTCTCCTCTCCTCCCTGCTCTCCCACCCCCTTTGGCATGTACGACCCATAGACAGATACATGCTTGGCGGCTGGCTAGTCTGTCGGGAGGAGTGGCATCCCAAGAGTTTTAATTTAAAAAAAAATGGGCCTTCAAGCCTCTCCTATTGTTTCCAATGGGCAATCCTGCCATTCCTTTTAATACAATCCCCTCCAAGTTGCGTGCAGATTGGCTTTGGGAAAGGGGGAAAAGATCCCTCCCTAGGGTCCAATATGCAAAGGACGGAGGAGTGTGTCAAACAGCTCCCCTGCAAGCTAGAAATGTCGAACTCACAGAGGACCTCTGCAGGCTGCCCTCCAAGTGGTGTGCAGATTGGCTTTGGGAAGTGTTAGCGAATGAGCTTGATATTTTGCTTTATGGACTATTTTATTGCTACACACTATGGACTGTGCACACACACACAGAGGCTCAGAAAAAGCTGTACACTTTAAAGTCACCTGTTGTGATGCCACATATAGAAGGTGCCTGCACATGCCTTACACGTGAAAAAGGTTTCAGCTACACAGTTACCCAGCCTGTTGAAGAAGCACACATCTCCATTATTGTGAGCAATGAGAAACAACAACCACGAGAAGAGACAGCCCCCATTGCAGAACTGTTTGTAGTCACGTACTACCCATCACTTGCTTTGTTCCTGCATTGGTATTTCCTGCCAAATGGACATTTGGTTATCAATAGAATGGCCAGCTTCATCAGCACTACAACGGAGCATCATGACGCCTGTCCAGATGCCATACTCCGAGTAAGGTTTTAGGTTACAATATTGGCCACCCCTTTAGGTAACCTCCCCTTTCCCACGTGCAACCAATAGGATTGTTTTTGGGACAGACTAACAGGTAGGTGGGTCAAGAGGTTGGCACAGTTACTGCCCATCTCTTGAACCCACTAGAAAAGGAGAGAACCAGTCACCTGGCCCCTCCTACTTGATCAACTAGCATCTCCCCCCACAACAACCCCTATCTGCCTTTTACCCCCTTAAGTCCCACTTGCTATCCCCAACCCTTGCCTCTACTGCCCACACGTTCCGGCTGGTTCTGGCCGTGTGTGAATTCCTTAGTTTTCTATTTCTTCCTCTCTATTCTTCATTGGAGCAACCAAGCTGCAAGACAGATAAGTATCGCCCACCATCACCCCTACCTGCTAATGCAAAAGTGCTTATTTGAATACTGTAATTCTTAGGAACTTGATTGAATGTGTGAGTGCATCAGTATTGTTTGTATGAGATATATTTTTAAGTAAAAGACATCTATTTTAAC
>NW_015165316.1:0-12999 GCF_001447785.1 Gekko japonicus | reverse complement strand
TTTCTTTTCCTTCACAATCCCCGTTGGATTCATAGCCATACACAGTCCAAATATTAAACAGCCGGCACTCACGATGACACAAACGCCCAGACGGAAGTCCCTCCCTTCTCTCCGCTTGTCTTTACCCAGCTCCGACATCTTGTTTTTTTATTTTTAGTAAAGTTTTTAAAATGCGCTCCAGGGAAACAAAACCTCTTGCTTATTTTCAAGTACATCAAAGGAAAACATCACTATTCGCTCAGTCCATTCCCCCCCTCTTTTCTTTTTTTTTTTCTTTCTCTGCTTATAGAGGATTAACCTCCTCATTTTCCGCTGAAGGGGGGGGGGAAACGTTCTTAGTTCATTTTCTCTGTATAAAATACATCTATTTTAACTACAACAGCCTCGAATCCTTTACTGGTAACCCTTGGTGGGAACAGGACCTTGGTATAAATTGGCAAGAACCCATTCATAAATTGCCAATTGCTGTAAATAAAGCAATTCGGCTAACAGAAGGGGGGAAAGATCCCTCCCTAGGGTCCAATGTGCAAAGGGGGGAGTGGAGATGAGTGTTTCAAATGCCCACCTCCTGCAAGCTAGAAGCATCAAACTCCCAGAGAACCTCTTCAGGCTGCCCCTCTACCTGCCCTCCAAGTTGTGTGCTAGGTGAAAATTAAATAGAAGTGGAAATAGGGATGGGGGAATGGGCGGAGATGACTAAAGCCATGTCAAGTAGTCTGCTTATTTTTCCCTCTGATTCAGGAGCAGAAGGCAAAAGGTCTGGTCCATACCAGCATTCAGATACCCTGGGGCAATGCCGCAATTACTGCAAAGTCAATGCTGAATGGCCATAGAATCATAGAATCACAGAGTTGGAAGGGGCCATACAGACCATCTCGTCCAAACCCCTTGCCCAATGCAGGACCAGCCTAAAGCATCCCTGGCAAATTTTTTCCAGCCTCTTCTTGAAAGCTGTCAGTGAAGGGGAGCTAACCACCTCCCTAGGCAGCTGATTCCACCTTTGAACCACTCTGACCGTGAAAAAGTTTTTCCTAATATCTTGCCAATACCTTTCTGCATGTAATTTAAGCCCAATGCTTCGGGTCCTATCCTCTGCTGCCCACTGGAACTGCTCCTTGCTCTCCTCCAAATGACAGCCTTTCAAATATTTAAAGAGAGCAATCATGCCCCCCCCCAATCTCCTCTTCTCCAGACTAAACATTCCCAAGGCCCTTAGCCTTTCCTTGTAGGGCTCAGTCTCCAGACCCCTGATCATCCTCGTCGCTCTCTTCTGCACCCTCTCAATTTTGTCCACATCCTTTTAGAAGTGAGGCCTCCCGAACTGCACACGGCACTCCAGGTGCGGCCTGACCAAGGAAGTATACAGAGAGGCTATGACCTCCTACAATTTTGATGCTATGGCCCTTTTAATACAACCCAAGACTGAATTTGCCTTCTGTGCCACTGCATCACACTGACTGCTCATATTTAGTTTACAGTCCACTCTTATCCCAAGATCTATTTCGCATACATGAATCCCCGGAAATGTCTCCCCCATCCAGTATTTGTACTTGACATTTTTGTGGCCCAGACGTAATACTGTGAATTTATCTTTGTTGAATTGCATCCCATTCACAACTGCCCACTTCTCCGGAGTATTCAGGTCTTGTTGAATTTAAACTCTATCTCCTTGGGTGTTGGCCACCCCTCCCAATTTGGTATCATCAGCAAATTTAATGAGTAGCCATAAAACATTACAAAAGCTCCAACTTTCACAAAGAAAGTGAAAGGGGGATTCATTGCAGAGGGAGATTAATGTTCCAACATGACTGCGGGAAAAAGCAAGGAAACAGGCAGGTGCAGAATCAGTCCAGGTTAGCCCAAGCCATCTAGGTAAGGCCACATTTTCACTGGAAAAACAAGAATTGATGAATATTTGGTATAGCTCTCGGTTTGTCCAAACACATCTGTGGCCAGAGACCCTAGTAAATAATTGATGTCGAGTGTTGATGCTGAAAATGCTGTGTGGGGAATGCTGTGCTGTCTTCATCGCTGCCCTTTCCGTCTATTCTGTTTGTTTGTGAGAACACCAATTGACTGTTCTAAGAATCCGACTCATGAGGGCAACCTCAGAAACGGGTGCGCTTCCTTGCCAACAAGGAAACACAACATGTTTGTTTACTTACAGAAACATCATCTCCTAAAATTGTTCAAGCAACGTGCATCCGCCTCTGCTCCAGTACCTTAGTAATTAGTAATTAGGATATTTATCATAGTAACATGTGGCAAACTGGCGGACTTGAATACACACACTAAATTCACTCTTCTGAGAAACACGTTTGCACAGAGAATATAAACACTCATCAATATTATATTAAGGGTAACAAAATGTTGTTTCATTGCACAAATATGTCTCTTTGTTCGTAAATCGTGTTTACTTACTTTATTAAAGGAAAATTGTTTTCTCAAGCAACTTTTCTTCCAAAATATTGAAAGACAAAGAGTTCATGGTATATAAAACCCTGTCAGGTTTGGACTCTAGTAAAGAAGGCTTTACCTGGAATCCTAAGGACACGTTCCTGTGAGTGAGTACCATTGAGTAAACTGTAGCTTGTGTTTGAGTAGACCTGTGTGGGATAGCTTCCTTTCTGTCCTCTCTTTATCTCTACTGTCAATTAAGAGATGGATCTCTGGAGAGTAAGCTCTGAGCATCCAATGGAACTGATGACGGGACAGAGAAAAATGGATTCAGTACTTATGCTTCTCAGATTTAAGCATCATTTCTATAAAACATTAATGTCACCCACCCTGAAGGCACTGGCAGTTGATTTTGTTTTTTGGGAAGTAATGAGGATGTAATGAAGGCTAACTAAATGGCCCTAGCAGACGGCAGCCCGCAGAGTTGCAAACAGATGGAGGGCCTCTCTTGCGCACATGGAAGGAGAGAGGCCTGTGTTGGGACAATTCCCACCCATACGAGTATTCAGCAGGGGCGGAGCTTAGTGCTTATTAGTACAATGCTCCCCATGATCAGGGCAGTCTTTTCACAATCGGCTGATGAAGATGATCATTGCTCTTGCTTGGCTAATTTGGGGCCTAGAGCATTGCGAGTCTGGATTTGTTTGGTCTAGCATGGGGCTGGGGGTTTTGTGAAGGGTGAATCTTTCTTATCCTTCTGCTGACCTTCCTCGCCCCCTTTTTCTCCTACCTCCCTTTCCCTCACCCCTCTCACTCCGTGGTGGGTTTTTGCAGGTGCCTTACACTGCCTTCCTTGGTTTTGGGTGCCCCCACTTTGACTTTCATGACAGCCTTGATCAGGGTTCGGTGTGGTTCATATACCATGTGTACATGTGGTGCCATTTTCTTTGCACCATTTTCCATTGGGCTGGGGCGGCATCGGATAAAGGGAAGGGTCCCGCTAAGGATTCACAAGCCACTTCCAAAGCTACCAAAAGGTGTGCCAGAGGCTCACTACTCCTCAAACAATGAGATGGAACAGGAGCGCCAGTTGATTTTGCCTCCTCAAACAATGAGGAGATGGAACAGGAGCGCCAGTTGATTTTGGAGCATTTGGTGGCATTGGAGAATGCACAAGGGGTTACGGTTGCACAGAGGAGGGTAGAAATTCCTTGGTCAGTGCAATGGGCTTGGTCTTCCTAATTTAACCAGTTGGTGTTGAACCATCTTTCAGCCTTAGAAGGGTCCTCAACCTCAACTCCATCTGCCAAATGGTGTTGTGGCCGCACCTAATGCCCCTTCAGATGTTAGTTTTGGGGCACCGCCAGTAGTGCCAGGTCAATGGGGACATGATTTCTCCCCCTTTTGTGAGAACATGGCCTTTAGCAGTGGGCGGAGTGCTCCTGGAGCAGCTGCCTTCTTGGGTAATTGGGGTTATGGGGCTGTTGGTGGAGTACCCTTTGGTCTGTCTCTTTTAGCACTATGCCTAGAGGGGATGTAGAGATGTTGCTTGGTGGTCATCTGAACCTGGTGACAGGGGGAAAATTCTGAAAGGGGATTTTGTGGATGTTTTCACACTATTCTGGGAAATTGAAAAGAAAGACAAAGATGATCTTGATGAGTGGGATATGGAGCGTCTATGGCGACGACATGTGGATCACTCATTTCCTAGGGGGGGATGTAGAGATGTTGCTTGGTGGTAATCTGAACCTGGTGACGGGGAAAAATTCTGAAAGAGGATTTTGTGGATGTTTTCACACTATTATTCTGGGAAATTGAAAAGAAAGACAAAGATGATCTTGATGAGTGGGATATGGAGCGTCTATGGCGACGACATGTGGATCACTCATTGGCTAACTGATTGCCTGGTTTTTTAAATCTATGTGGGAGTAGTTGCTAGGACTCACCTTGTGGGGGCAGCTCCTTACTTTCAGTATATAGGCATCATTTATGGGGCTTATACTGAATTTTCAGGAGGCGCCTGGCTACAATATGATGAGGAATTTCGGATGAGGGCAGCGGTTAAACCTGCTCTGCCATGGGATCAGGTGCATCAACACCTCTGGCTCCAGCTGATGGCCCCAGCCAAACCATCCTTGGGAGATCGCTTAGACTGTGGTCACGTTATACAAAAGGCTGCTAGTGTGACAACATCTTTGCCCGGAGGGGGGTGGGGTCAGGGCATTCAGCCTAGGCTGCTCTGCTGGGAGTTCACTTCACAAGGGGTTTGCACATGCAAGGCCTGTAAGTTCAGGCATGAGTGTCCTGTATGCGGGGGGTCACATGCCTTTACAGCTTGCTCCAGAGCAAAGCAGAGGGGTGGTGGCAAGCGACCAGGAGACAGTGGTACCTCTCCCCAAGGTGTTGGGAAAGGGTCCCACTCCCAACCCTATAAACCTGACTCAGCGTGAAAAGTGGCTGGCCTCCTATCCTAATACTGTAGATAGTTTGTTAGATGGTTTTACAAATAGTTTTAGGATTCCTTATACAGGTACATGGGAGGCCTTCATGGCTAGGAACCTGAAATCTGTTGTGTGGCTTGAGCAGGTGGTTGGGGATAGGATAGCTAAGGAATGCGAGGAGGGCAGAGTGTTGGGCCCCTTTCTGTCTTCCCCCATTCCTGTGATGAGGGTCTCACCACTAGGAGTGGTTCCCAAGAAAGTTGAGGGTATCGCTTGATCCATCACCTGTCCTTTCCTAGAGGCAGTTCGGTCAATGACGCCATCCCAGATCACCTGTGTATGGTCCATTATACTTCTTTTGACCAGGCTGTCAGGGTGGTCCGGTGTTGTGGCCCGGTGGCTGAGATTGCAAAGTGTGGCATTAAGTCAGCTTTTCACTTGTTGCCAGTGCACCCCAGGGATTTCAAACTTTTGGGTTTTGCCTTTGAGGGCCATTATTATATGGACAGGGCCCTTTCTATGGGATGTTCTATTTCTTAGCACAAACCATACCTTGGCATGGGCCTCAGATGAGGACTGCTGGTGGCCTGTGATACACCCTGGAGTGGGTCTCCCTTCATGCTCTACAGCTACAGGTGGCTGACTCACCTCAGGGTTGTTAGCATGTCTGCCACCTGGCAACGGCCACGCTAAGGTTGGCTTGTGCCAGGGGCTAGGTGGTTCACCACATTTAAGGTCAGGAAAGGGATCAGGGGATCCTTTTGCCTGATATGAGTTACGGCCCTTGCCAGATACAGTTGATTCAAGTTAATTTGAAAGTTAAAATAAAGCTGCCCTTTAGGTTATACCAAATACCTGTGTTAGTCTCTTTCTTCCAACTATGCGTACAATTCAGATCTCTTCTGGTTTTGCTGATCTCTTTTACTGTGCAGTTCTCTTGTATTTGACCACAGCAACTAAAATACTCTGCCAATGGTATCTGCCTTGCAACATGGTGCTTCCTGTTCAGCTCTCAACAATCATTCAGTCATTTATGCACAAGCTTAAGGCCTCCAATTATGAGCGGTCTCTAAATACAAAAACAAATGACTAAAAATTACTAAATTACCATTTTGCAGGGTTATACAGTGGGGCCTCTTAAACCTGAGATACAAAATAAAAATAAATAAATAAAAAGTTGCCAGTCCTTGGCTGTCAGTGCTAGGTCATACAATGGAGCCTCTTAAAATTTGACATAAGCTTAGTGCGTCAATAGCAGATCCTTACACCCTATGGGTGCCAGCAACCCCCCAGTGGAGGCAGGAGTCCCCCACTGCTAGGCCCTCTACAGCTGCCAATCAGCTGGCTGGCAGGGGGACTTACCAAGAAGAGAGAGGAAGGCCCAGACAACATCACTAGCAATGTGGCTACATCAGTTCTGGTGTGCACAGGAAGTGATATCGTCACGCCGGCAATGTCCAGTTGACGCTCTGGTATTTGGGCAAAAAAAAGGTACAGGGCATTTTTACCAGAGCTTTTGCCCAAATATCAGAGCATCATCGCAACGTCACTGTGTGATGATGTCACTTCTGGTACACACTGGAAGTGACATAGCCACATCATAGGAAATATTGTCTGAGCCTCCCTCCAGCTCCTGGTAAGTCCACCCATCCCTCATTGGTTGCCAGGAGAGACCTGGAAACCCTATTAACACCCTGTCCTGAAATCTCTCCACCTACCCACTACGAAAAACCAAAATGGTTCCCATGTTGGCTCTGATGTCTGCAGACCACAACCTTTCTTCTTTGATTTATTCCTATCCATGTTGGGCATTCTCTTCAGTGATGATAATATACCAAGAGGATTTCTGTGCAGGATTATTTTGGGAGAAGCCAGATGGAGGAGAGAACAACCTCTATCTCCTTTCTGATTCACTTGAGAACTCAGAATCTTGTCACAACGCATCAAAGACTTTCCTGGAACGAGTGCATTTAGCTGTCTCATACTGTCTTTCTCAGTTGAGTAAAAATATACTCTAGGTGAGGCCACAGATGGGAGTTTTGAAGGGCATAGTCTGTCAGTCCACCCTCGAGTGACAGCCTAGTTTATAGTCTGCCACTCATAGACAAACATTCATGGAGATCCTATCTCACCTGCTTTGGATCTGAGCTGTGTGGGTATTTGTGTTAAGTACCACTGCCAACTTATGGCAACCCTATGAATTAATGACCTCCAAAATGTCCTGTCATTAACAGCCTTGCTAGGGTCTTGCAGACTGAGGGCCATGGCTGCCTTGACTTAAGTCCATCCAACTCATGCTAGGACTTCCTCTTCTCCTGCTACCTTCAATGTTTCCTAGCATTATTGTCTCTTCTTCTCCTGCTACCTTCAATGTTTCCTAGCATTATTGTCTCTTCTTCTCCTGCTACCTTCAATGTTTCCTAGCATTATTGTCTCTTCTTCTCCTGCTAACTTCAGTGTTCCCTAGCATTATTGTCTCTTCTTCTCCTGCTACCTTCAATGTTTCCTAGTATTATTGTTTCTTCTCCTGCTACCTTCAGTGTCTCCTAGCATTATCGTCTCTTCTTCTCCTGCTACCTTCAATGTTTCCTAGTATTATTGTTTCTTCTTCTCCTGGAACCTTCAGTGTTTCGTAGTATTATTGTCTCTTCTTCTCCTGCTACCGTCAATGTTTCCCAGCATTATTGTCTCTTCTTCTCCTGCTACCTTCAGTGTCTCCTAGCATTATTGTCTCTTCTTCTCCTGCTAACTTCAGTGTTCCCTAGCATTATTGTCTCTTCTTCTCCTGCTACCTTCAGTGTTTCCTAGCATTATTGTCTCTTCTTCTCCTGCTACGTTCAGTGTTTCCTAGCATTATTGTCTCTTCTTTTCCTGCTACCTTCAATGTTTCCCAGCATTATTGTCTCTTCTTTTCCTGCTACCTTCAGTGTTTCCTAGCATTATTGTCTCTTCTTCTCCTGCTACCTTCAATGTTTCCTAATATTATTGTTTCTTCTTCTCCTGGAACCTTCAATGTTTCCTAGTATTATTGTCTCTTCTTTTCCTGCTACCTTCAATGTTTCCCAGCATTATTGTCTCTTCTTCTCCTGCTACCTTCAATGTTTCCCAGCATTATTGACCCTTGTCTTCTCGTGGTGTGACCAAAGTATGATAGCCTCAGTTTAGCCATTTTAGCTTCTCGGGAGAGTTCAGGTTTGGTTTGATCTACAATCCAGTGTTTTGTTTTTTCAACGGTTTATGGTATCCACAAAACTCTCCTCCAACCCCACATTTCAAATGAGTCAACGTTCTTCCTGTCAGCTTTCTTCCTTTCCAACTTTGAAACCCATACATAAGTCATGGGGAATACTATGACATGGATTAATTTCACCAGTGACACATCCTTACATTTAAGAATCTTTTCTAGCTCCTTCGTGGCTGCCCTTCCCAGTCTCAATCTGGTTCCCCTTTCTTGGTTGCAGTCTCCCTTTTGGTTGATGATAGGGCCAAGAAATAATTTCAATTTTGGTCCAAGCTATGTATTTTAAGAAGTCATTTGTCCTGAACTAAGTTACAGTCATATCAGGAAAGGTGGGAGGACAGTTTTGGCCAATAACGGCCCCGGTCACACGGGCCGGATATCGCGGGGGGGAGGCGTGGCTGTTTGCCCCACAGTGAAATAACACGTGACTGCGCGATCAGGCAGTCATATCAGGAAAGGTGGGAGGACAGTTTTGGCCAATAACGGCCCCGGTCACACGGGCCGGATATCGCGGGGGGGAGGCGTGGCTGTTTGCCCCACAGTGAAATAACACGTGACTGCGCGATCAGGCTTCCCCTCACGGTCACGTCGAGGTCCCGTAGTTAGGGGGGAGGTGCTGATCACACGACGTGCCAAAGAAGCGGCGCGGCATGGCCAATGGGGTTGTGTTGGTTTTTTTAACCTGAAGTATGTGCATGCCCCGTTGAGTGCTTGTGCATGCCCTGGAGACGTCAGAAAAAAACAAACCTTTTCACAATGGGGCATGGGCGGGCACCGGATGCCACCGGAAACGCGATCTGACGCCCACCCTTGCCCCGCGGTTTCCGGAAACTAGTACCTCTGAGGTACTAGTTTTTAACCGCGCATCTTCGGAGGGAAGCCTCGGGTTCGCCACGGGAGCTTTACACTTCCCAGATGTGGTGGTGAGATCGCACCTGGAAAATCCGCCTACCTTCCGTCGCAGTAGCGTGGCTACTGCTCCATGTGACCGCAGCCAATGTTTGGTTGAGCTAGCAGCCCATCTTGTTAAAACAGAAGGTGAAGACTCCCTTAAAAAAATACTTATGTACTTAATATTTAATCAGTTTAAAAGGGAGGTATGAGCCAGAAGAACCTCAGGACTCAACAAGTTTTTATTGCAGTTCCCAAGCTGATGATTTGAATTAAGTTTTGGTTTCTCCAGTGTGGTCACAGTGACTACATATGGCCACCAAGGACTTTTTCGCCAACCCCAAAATACTGGTTTGTTTCATTTATTTGGATAGGATTAGAGCGTTCTGTGGTCACAGGTAGCAGGAACAGCTCAAGGGCAATCTGGGAAACACTTCCAATGATTTATTAGAAGTAGGATATGGTGGCAAGTTATTTTCAGAGCTTTCTAGAGAAGCATGTATTGGTAGCTTTGGTGACCAAATAAGTATGCCACTCACCTTTCCATGGCAGATTCCAGTAATGGAGCATCATTTAAAGAACATTGCTACGGAATTGGTCCTAAAACGAAACTTCTTAAGGAAAATATGTAAGAAGTTTCAAACAGTAAATAAGTGAAATTTCTCTGCTGGGTTCCACTTGACACTGCCAGCAAATGTTGCCTACAGTTGTAATAAAATTTTGTTATGGGGGATTTCACATAGCCCTGTAATTAATTATTTTGTTTGTGTGCATGTGTGTGTGTGTGTGTGCATGTTTGTGTGTGTGTGTGTGAGAGAGAGAGAGAGAGAAGAAGAAGAAGAAGAAGAAGAAGAAGAAGAAGAAGAAGAAGAAGAAGAAGAAGAATAGATTGGATTTATACCCCGCCCTTCACTACCCAAGGGAGTTTCAGAGCAGCTTACAAACTCCTTCCCCCTCCCCTCCCCACAACAAACACCCTTTGAGGTGGGTGGGGCTGAGAGAACTCTGTCAGAAACTGCCCTTTTTCAAGAACAGCTGTGTCAGAATTATGTCTTGCCCAAGGTCATCCAGGCAGATGCAAGTGGAGGAGTGGGGAATCAAACCTGGTTCTCCAGGATTAGAGTCCGCGCACTTAACCACTACACCAAACTGGTGGGGAGACATAGAGAGAGAGAGAGAGGTCCCTAGTGTTCACTTGAACATCTGCCATATACTTTTTATCTGACAACATTATTATTTTCACTTAATTACTTGTTTATACCTCACCTTTCTCCCTTTGAGGACCCAAAGTTTTCCAAAATCCTCTCCTCCAATTTATGCTCACAACACCCTGTGAGGAAGTCAGGCTGAGACTGTTTGATTGGCCCAGGGTCACCCAGCAAGCTTCCATGGCAGAGTGGAGATTCAAACCTGTGTCTCCTAGACCTGAGTCTGACACTGTTGCCACTACACTACACTAAATCTTGATGTAGGAAGGCTTCTTTGAGTCCACCGATTAGGAGTGGTGCTCCTAAGATGACTAAGGATTGTTTGTTCACCTCCATCATGCTCTTCCTGTATGGATTCTATCTCGCCATCTGGTTATGACATTCCATCATACAACTCATCAGGATCCACTGCTGCCAAATTAAAGAAACGAGACATCATAAGCATATTCTTTTTGTTAGAGCCAATACAGTTGGTGCTGGATCACTGGGACTCATGTATCTGACAATGCACCTCTTGCAACAGGTAGACCCCTTGCAACCCCTCCCCCCCAAAAAAAAGTAGAGACTGGTACCATTCCCAATGATAGCAACACCTGTACTGGAAGAGACCAATAAAGACTTACAGTCAGCCTGACATTTGATTCCAGAGGCCATCAAAAACTGAAGGAAATCCTCATAGGCAGTGAATGTGTGTGAATTAAGATGTATATATGTTGTCCTCTCCTACCCCACAAATCATTGTTAGTCCCTCGTGATATTGAGTAACTGTAAATCGCTCAGAGCCAGCAAGCTCTGCAGGATTGAGCAATCAATAAATTGAAAGATGATGATGATGATGATTGTTATTATTGTTGTTATTATTATTATTGTTGTTGTTGTTGTTGTTACTATTATTATGGAAACTACTCAGCACATTGGGGAGACAACAAGGAGTGCTTGAGAAAAACAAAACCTATTGGCTGTTGTCATGGCAGGGGCATCCTCACCTGGTTTTTTTATTAAGACAAACAAATACAGACAAACATACATTGAGGGCTTTCCATACATCATTGGGCTGACTATTCAAGGACCTCACACACTATATTTATCTTCTAAATTCCGATTTATATTCTTATGTATATCTTTTGCAAGTAGTTAAAAATAAGAAATCTTATCATCTTCTAGATTGGCCATATATTTTATTTGATATATATATCCAAATCATTTTTAAAATCTTAACTATATATTTTCACATTTTTGTTCAATCTATCATCTCTTTTCAACACTCTGTAGCCTTTTATTGGTTATTCCTTGTCTTACCACAGCTTCTACAGTATTAATGTCAGTTTGGCTCTTTATATTTTTTTCAGACATTTTAGTTTTTTAAAACATTGAGATTTTTAAATTTAATGCCTATTGTTGCTTATTTTAGGACTATTTCAGGTCTTCTGTGTTGGTACCAGTCTAGCTCTTTCTTTTATGTATCTTTAAGTTTTACTCTTGGTCTCCTGTTCTGCCATATGAATTGTATCTTCATTGTCACATGGTCTTTAAAGTGTTTTTGCTTTTTGAAAGTTGTAAGCCAGGCAAATTGAAGCTCATTGTAGATTTCTTCTATTTTTTCTGTATCTATGTATTTTTTTGTTGTGTGGATCTTTGTTGTTCTTAAATCTTGAACATTCTTTTCTAAAGTATTTTGACATTTTAATATGTAGACTGTTTTGTCAGGTTCCATTTTTATAAAGGTTTCTTCTTTAAGGTCTTGTTTATTTTTTACTGGTTCCAATTTAAAGTCTGGTTCTTCTGGTTTCTTTTCTTGTCTCTGATCTTCTTCCATTTGCAAATCCATTTTCTGGATAAATATGTTTACTTTTTCTTGTATAGGGTTCATAACTGCTTCTAATGCCATTGCCACAGCCGAGATCACTGTCTCTTGAATTAAGGCCTGTAGATCTACGTAGAAATGGCATCACAGGAGCCTTTTCTTTAATTCCTGCAACAACCATCTTAAGATATTGTAAACAAAGAATCTCACTAAGCACAGTCAATTTCACAAAGTTTACAAAACAGTTATTAATGTCAGGGCTTTTTTGTAGGAAAATGCCCAGCAGGAACTCATTAACATAATAGGCCACACCCAACAGCAGAAACTCATTAGCATATTATGCCACACCCCTAACAACACAGCTCATTATCATATTAGGCCACACCCCCATGCTACCAGAAGTGTGGTCATCCAGCCACACCCACCTTTTGCTTCTTATTCTGTTTACCTTGTTTGTTGTCAAAACCCAGGGCCTTTTTTTGTAGCAGGGACTCCTTTGCATGCTAGGCCACACACCCCTAATGTAGCCAATCCTAATGAGTTTCTGCTGTTGGGTGTGGTGGTGTCCCTTTTTGCTAATGAGTGCCTGCTGGGGCATGACCAATTCAGGAGCCAGCCGGAACTCCGTTCCTGTGCGTTCCTGCCCAAAAATAGCCCTGACTAATGTTATGACTGAACAGTTTGAAAACAGAGCTGTGCTCGATGCAGAGGATCTATCCAGTTAGGAGACAAGTGAAAAGGCAAGGAAGGGGTGGCCAGCGAGGCCTGAAGACACAAGGCACCAGCTTTCTCCATCCCCTCCAATGGAATGTGATTTGTGGCTATCGCAACTCATCCTTTCTAGGCAAGCTTTTCTGTGCATGCTCCCCCCCAAAAGGAGATTCACAGTCTCATGAATGCCAGAGCAGAAATCACCTGAGCTTTGCAAAGATGGCCCCACTAAAGTGGAACTGGGAGTTCCGGCACAGGTGGAAAATAGCTTGAAGGAAGAACAGGGCTTGGTGGTGGGGGGGGGGG
>NW_015165315.1:188043-272528 GCF_001447785.1 Gekko japonicus | reverse complement strand
CATTCGGCTTTTATTTATAAGGGAAATTTCTTACATGTCTTTTTTGGATGGGCCAACTAATATTTTTTTTTAATTATAAGATAAAAATCAATGATTACTCATCATGGGATTTAGAAGTGTCTGGTGCATCATTAAACAATATTTTGGTTTTGCTATTTAATACTACTGGTCTGGGGAAAAACTCAAGCAACACAAGTTCAGCTAGCCCTTTGGAAACTCTATGAAAAACATACAAAAGTTGTGTTTGCGACATCCTCCCTATCCCCAAATTCTAGCATATATTTGCGGCTGCAGAAACAAGCATTTCACAGTACCCAAACTCTGAACACAAGAAGTTAGAAAACCAACATGAAGCATTAAGGAAAACAAGTATAGGTTGGATCCAACTATCCATCAGCTGAAGTTGGTGGCAGTCATGGATCTTCCTTGCTTCCCCCCCCCCCCCCCCAGTCTCTTCTGACCCCAAGAAAGTTGATTCCTGGGGTCACTGGATAAGTGTCGACCAATAGCCACATGGGTGAGACAGCTGCAGTGAGGAGGGGAAACAGGGTGAAATTGCCCTTCCTGCCTCTTCTGTCATTGCAGCTTCATGGGCAGAAGGAAGTAATGATACCACTTTCCCCACTATGGCTGAGTTCAGACTGGCAGTTTGCCCCAATATAGGCACGAGCCAGAAACATTTCACAACCAGATTAAAGGGGCCGTTCACACAGGCACATCTGTCCGGCGTTCCCTAGCTGTACTCAACCTGTCTCCTAACGCTTCCCTCCCAAGTTTAAAAGATACTAGGTGAAAGTGGTATCAAACCCTGGAAATCGCGATTATCCTGTGTCTATCCCGCACCAACAAAGTGTGAACACTGAAAGCCACGGTTTTCTTGTGCGCTTATGCACTTATGCACATAAGCACTTAATGTGCATAAGCGCATATCTCCAGATTACCAAAAAGAAAGCCACGCCTTATAGCCGCGCCTCACAGCCAGGGCGGGCCAACAGTGTGAACGCTCTCTTGCGCCTCCTCCCGGTATGCTCCCGCATCAGTCACTGCAGTGTGAACAGGAAAACCCGGAACAGTTTGTTCCGGAACTTTTTTGCCATGACTCCCTCCCGCTTCAAACTGCCAGTCTAAAGTCAGCCTATAGTTCTCCAACTTGAATGGCCCCATGCTGGTCCCACAGCCCTGGCCTGACAGTCAACTTTCCTGGGGCCAAAACAAACTGCTAGGCAGAGGGAAAAGTGGGGAAGAAAAGTGGGTGAGCAGATTTCTGGGTCCAGCTGCTGTTAGTCAATACTAATATTGGGATTCTTTTTCTACCCACAGCACATACCTGCCTGTGGTGTGGTAAATGTTCTCCAGCAGGGTTGTAGACTTTTCTATTTCACCAGCGGGCGGGAAATGGGGCTAAACCTGGTCCAGGTCCACGCTTAGTAATTCATATTAAAATATGAAATTATTTATATTTCAAATAAACATATGCCATCAAAAATTAATCATGTTGTTTAATTTTTTTCCATTCTTCATATTCTGAATCTCCGTCAAAGACAGAGGACCTTGTGAGAGGAAAGCTGTCATGAACTCCTTCAACTGAGACATTTAAGTAAAAATTTCATTTATGTATGAAAGTTTGGTGTAGTGGTTAAGTGCGCGGACTCTAATCTGGGAGAACCAGGTTTGATTCCCCACTCCTCCACTTGTACCTGGCTGGATGACCTTGGGCAAGCCATAGTTCTGATAAGAGCAGTTCTTGAAAAAAAACAGTTTTCTGTCAGAGCTCTCTCAGCCCCACCTACCTCACAGAGTGTCTGTTGTGGGGAGGAGAAGGGAAAGGAGCTTGTAAGCCACTCTGAGAAAACCTTTGGGTAGTGCAGGGTGGGGTACAAATCCAATCTCTTCTTCTTCTTCTTCTTCTTCTTCTTCTTCTCTCTTTTTCTTGCTGTTTAGGCTCTGTGTGCCTGTTCCAAGGTCACATAGTATGGTTTGTGGCCAAATGGGAATTTGAACTGTGGTCTCCCCAACCTTAGACCAACACTCTAACAACTACACCACTCACATACCAGATACTCAATATGAATCTCCAAATGCATCTCAAAATCCACAGTAAATCCGGACCTGAAATTATGGGAGCATTTGTTTGGTTGAAATAGGATCCAGGACAGCAGAATCACCTCACTTTCTATATTTGGTGAACCAGCTTTATCTCCTCCCCTCCCCCATCATGTACAGACAGAGACCCCCCCCCCCAAAAAAAGGTTATTCCCATATTCAGTTTCTTTTTCTCTAAAGCTGCAAGTTCTACAACACACCCCCCACCCGCCCACCCACCCACCCAACAGACATGGCTAAAGACAGAAATATTCCCATCCCCTCCATTTCTTTTTTGTGAAAGCTGCAAGTCCCAGGATATCAGAATCACCTTAACTTCCAGTATGCTGTGTGTTTCCATGATCCATAGGTTGAAAGTAGGGCTTTAGGCAGAACTTTCAAAGGTCCTAAAGGGAAAACTAAGGTGAGGCAGTGGAGAGGGGCTCCTGTGTGGCAAGTAAGTGTCCCAAAGTCCCAGAGAAAGAAAGAGGAGTTGTCGGCCCCTGTGCAAGTGGAGAGGACGAGACTACACAGTTTAAGCCTAAACAGCTTCATGATGCTACCTGGCAGCCCAGGGGAATTGTCCCCTCTGGGAAATCCCAGGAGGCCTTAAACCCCATCCCCCCCACCCCCCAGTTTACATCCCCGTCAGTGAAAGCCTACTGTTCATGCCTGACTGCTAATATTTCAATTCACTGCTTCTTCATGTAAGTTTGCAAAATTTCATGGGGCATTTTTACCTCAATATCTTGCATTTAAAAAGCATTCCAGGGCCAGTACTCAACAGATTTCTCAGGTTGTTTTATGCCCCAGGTGGTTTTCTGTTTCCCAGGTGATTTTCTGTTTATTAAAAGAAAACTTTAAGAGGCTGTGAAATGGGACATAGTTTATTACTGTGCAGGTGACAATGTTGCAAAAGTACTAAGTTGCAGAGTCACATCTCTATGTGCTGTGTTCCAAAACCTGCATGTGGGATGGAATTTTTCCACAAATCATTACCAAAGAATTAGTATGATTTGATAATCAGAGTATTGGTCTCAGCCTGGAAAAGTCCACGTTCAAAACCCCGCTGAATCATGAAACTCTCCAGGACAGTTAATATCGCAATGAAATCTACCATAGAGGGCAGTTGTTAGAATGGAATGGAAAATGAGCATATATGCCTCCATGAAGGAAAGGCAGGATAAACAAATAATAAACTCAATGGTCAACTTCTTCATACACCTTTTTTATGTTAACATACATTTATGCATAAGTAGCTGCCTTGTAATGCATGAGACTGTTCATCTGTCAAGCTCAGTACTGTCGACTTAGAATGGTAACGACTCCCCAGGGACTCAGGCAGAGAAAGGTACCTCTTCATTCTCTCAGTACCTACTATCTGAGATCCTTTAACCAGCGATGCCAGGGACTGAACCTAAGATCTTCTGCAAAGCATGCGTTCTACCACCGAGCCACCGACATTCCCCTTATAAATATATATAGCTGCCATATACCATGCAAGACCATTGGCTCCTGAAGGTCAGGGGTGTTAAACATGTGGCCCACAGGCCAGGACCAGCCCCTGAAGGGCTTCTATCCAGCTCTGGCTCTTGTCTGCTTCCTACTTCCTGTTCCTGCTTCCTTGTTCCAGCATTGGAGCTTGCTTTTGCCCAGCTCTCTCCTCTCCTGCTTTCTGTTTCACAGAGAAGAGAAGAAAGCCAAGCCACTCTTCCCTTGAGGGCTCCTTCCCCACCCCCTTTGTGAGGAAAGGGGAGGGAGAGAGAGAGACAGAGAGATGGACTCCCGTGGATCAACAAAATTTTATTCCAGGTATAAATTCTCTCTTCAGGGAGGGAGGGAGGGAGGAAGGGGGAGTGAAAGAGCCAGAAAGAGCAGGGAGGGAGGGAGGGAGGGAGAGATTTCCAGTTCTAACAGATGGGGGGGGGAACCTAACAGCACAGATTGTATTCTTTATTAGTGGAAGGAAGCAAGAGTCCAGTAGCACCTTAACAACTATCAAAATTTGTGGCAGGGCATGAGCTTTCATGAGTCACTGCTCACTTCTTCAGATACAGCTAGAATGTGAGTCCATCTGTCCTTATATCTTGGAGAAGTGATTTCAGACCCCAAAAGACAATAGCAGGCATTGGTAAAGAGAGAAGAAATGTAGGTCTCAATTTAGTTCAGGAGGATGCATTTTCTTTATCTTCATTATCAGTTGCAATTCAGCAGTCTTTCTAATCTTCCTTTGAAATTCCTTTGTAAGAGAACTGCAACTTTAAAGTCAACAACTGAATGTCCTGCAAAGTTAAAACGTTCCGCCACTGATTTTTTTAATGTCGAGGTTTCTAACAGCAGTAGAAAGAGTAAGAGTCCTGTAGCACCTTAAAGACTAACAAATTCTGTGGCAGGGATGAGCTTTCATGAGTCACTGCTCATTTCTGTATACTTATTTCCATTTATTCTTTGCATCCTCATGGACTGAATATTTCTGGACCAAACTGAGACCTAGGTTTCCTGTCTCATTACCGATGCTAATAACTCCATGTCTACTACCCCTCTGTATATCACACCTAACCCAATCAAGCCTGCTACTGTAATTCAGCTTCTGAAATCACCTTTATAAAGTGTATATCTCTGGTGGCACGCATGGCCCAGCCCAACTTAATTACATTTATGTCAGATCTGGCCCTTGTAACAGATGAGTTTGACACCTCCGGTCTACATTGATTGGAAGCAGCTCTCTAGAGTAACAAGCAAAGGTTTTTGCCAGCTGTGCTGCCTGGATTTCTTTCAGCTGTAGATGCCAGGGATTCATCCTGAGAACTTCTGCATGTGAACCATTTCCTTATTGAGATGTAGCTCCTCTCACTCAGCTAGTACTTCAGATTTGAGGAGGATGTTGTCTGGGCCAGTTTCTTCAAACCACATCCATTCTGGCTTCATTCTTACATTATCATATTTAGGCAGCAGAGATCCGGAATCAATTTCAGTTACACATTTCAGAGTTCTGTATACATTTCGAGCTCATCTGCTGGCTTTTCTCAGCACAACTCAAGCATGTTTTCTTAAAATATGCCATATACATGAATATGCATTCATAGTCAGGTCTGCTTTTCATGCAGCAATTTCTCTACATAATACTTGGTCACAGGGGTCGTTTCGTAGAAAAAGAGCTAGGGGAACTCATTAGCATAACTCATTAGCATATGCCACACCCCCTGACATCACCGGAAGTGTGTCATACGGCCACACCCCCTGACATCACCGGAAGTGTGTCATAAGGCCACACACCCCGCCCCCAATGGTCCCGGCCGCAGCCGCTGGCCTTGCAGCTCCACTGCCGAGCCCCATGAGGGGCCGGGCGGTGGATCTGCAAGGCCGGCGGGAGTGCAAGGAAGCCCCGCGAAGGCCCTCCCTGGCCCCAGGCAGGCAGGGGTAGGGAGAGGCAGGGGGGAAGCGACTTACCCTCCCTCTTCTCCTGCCTCCTCCTGGCTGAATGAGGGCCGGAAGCGGGGCGGCCGGAAGCAGGGGGCGGGGCTTCGTCATGCGCCCCCCCATACCTCACCCGGGGGAACTGCGATCCCCCGCGATCCCCCCCAAAATGACCTCTGCTTGGTCATGATGTCCTGCCTTTTATTATTTAATAAATGCTTGAGTGCTATAGTACAAACCAACACTTGGGTACAGAGTCTCTTCTAAGGGCGACACTAGATGTGACAGCATCCACAGGTCTGACCCATGGACCCATTTTAAAGTGATTTAAAAATGCCATCAGGGTCCAATACTAATCAGGTCTGCAGCAGACTGGGCACACATCCAGCCTGCCTCTTCAAGCCCTGAAACAATTGTGGGGAAATCCTGATTGGGCCTTTGTGGCATTTTAAACATCCCTAAGGAGTGACCCATGTTTGGCCGTAAGAGAAGCTGCAGCATGGACTCTCCAAATGATGTGTATACCAGTTAAACAGTATAACTGTTAAAATCCTACCCTTCCCATAATCTCAGCTCCTTTCTAGACAGTTGGGAACTATTGCAAAAAAAATCAACAAAAGTTAAGTTACATAGACAATGTTATGACAAGTGAAGAGGTATATAGGATATTTCACTCTGTATTCTTTTCTAGCTTAAAGCAGTCTCTTCCATGCTAAAATCTGTGAAGGGCAGACACTAGTGAACCTCCAGTTACCACTAATTTAGAGTCTAGAGGCTTTTGTAATTTAAGATCTTCTGAAATTATGGTTTAGGAAGTCTATACATGGTATCCAAAACTAAAATGGGTGCAGCAAAGCTTTCATTTAAAGACTCCAAGAGAAGAAGTCTAAAGGACAAGTTGGCAGCTGAGCCTGTAATATGGAAACAAATCTCAGTATTTAAGTTAGTGTGAAGCTTTTTTGCATCATTTTTGGACTTTTGGGCAAGCACAGGTTACTAACTATTTGTGGCCATCCACTGCCAACATCAATATAGAATGCTTTTCTTCTTAACTTTCAAGGGAGTTCTATGTGGATACAGAACTTAAAGAGGGGACTGGATAAGCATATGGAGCAGAGGTCTATCAGTGGCTATAGGTATAGATGGAACACTATGTATAGATGGAACACTATGTCCGGGGCAGTGATGCTCCATATTCTTGGTGCTTGGGGGGCAATAGTGGGAGGGCTTCTGGAGTTCTGGCCCCATTGGTGGACCTCCTGACAGCACCTCGGTTTTGACCAATGTGTAACGCAGAGTGTTGGACTGGATAGGCCATTGGCTTTTCTTCCAGCATGGCTTCTCTTATGTTCTAGGTTGCCAAGTCCTTCTTGGCAATGGTGGGTGAAAAGTACTGGGTTCGCCGCATGGAGGACTCGGACGACGACATGCGGTTGCACACGTTTATTGAGTACTTAACATGAGAGACACAACGGCCCTGCAAGGCCAACTATATACACCCCCGTCCCCGGGCCTCCCACTCCATTGGAGGGTTTGAATTTCCCGCCACGGAGTCTATTGGTCAGCTAGGGTGGGGAACTAGGATCCGAGGCCCTATTGTCCTGAGGAGCCAAGCTCCCGTCCCTCTTGCGGGCGTCGTGTGGCGGACCGCATACATAACAGTGGGGGAAAGGGGGGAATTTACCAGGAGAAAGCCCAAGTCATGTCGCCACCGTCACACAGGGAGCAACATCATACCTGCAACTTCCAAGTGACGCTCTGGTATTTGGGCAAAAATTGTATGGTAAAACTGACTTCTGCCATAGAGTTTTTGCCCAAATACCAGAGCATCACCCGGAAGTTGCTGACATGATGACATCACTTCCGGTGTGATGCTGGCAACATGACCTAGGCCTTCCTCTTTCTACTAGTAAGTCCCCAGCCAGCCAGCTGATCAGCAGCTGGAGGGGCAGGGCCTGGCGGTGGGGGACCCACACCTCCTCCAAGGGTCTGGCAACATAGGCAAGGCTTGGTCTAGGCCCTGCTAGTCCATAAGCAGCCACAGTCAGCAACCAGTATAACAGATGAAAAGTGAAACTAAGGCAAAAGGTTTTTTTCCTTAAGCGGTCATGTTAAAATAACTATATAGTACAACAAGGGAATGTCAACAAATTCACACCTGCCCACAATATAGTATGAACCATCATCAATTCCCTGGAAGCAGCCATGTTTTTGAGTTTTAACAGTAGAAGCCGTTGTTGGTCTGCAGCAAGGGCCCACATCCAGGAAGGATGCTCCATATGCAGAAACAGAATTTCCACATATGTATTTCTCCACTGGAATACAAAAGGCTGCTACAAGGAGAGAACTTAGTATTCAGCTTCTGGGAAACAAGTTCCCTCCATCTTTCCCACAGCTCTGCAAGAGAGGGGTTAGCAGGCACTCTCAGCACAGGCCGCTCTCACCTGCCCACAGATTATCAGAACTGAGCCGCTAGCTTGTTTGGTGTTTGTGGAAAGGCCTGGCTCTGCAAGCAAAAAAGCAATTTGAAGAGCAAATGGCTAAAAACATAGGGCTGGATCCAAACTTCACAGAAGTACAGCTTCCTTGCACTCCTCCTTTCCCCAGCAGCTCCCCCCCCCCAAAAAAAATCACTGCTGCAGTTCATGGGTACAGTTATCAACATTGAGGAGGAACCTGGAGTTCTCCTGGAATTATAACTGACTGCAGTGATCAGTAGTTCCCTTGGAGGAAACAGCAGCTTCAGGAGGCAGACTCCACAGCATTACAGCTGAGCTCCCTACCCAAACGCCACCTTCCTCAGACACCGACCCCACATCTCCAGGAATTTCCCATGCTGAAGCTGGCACCTCTAGAAGGGCATTTTAGATGATAGAAAGGCTTTTAAAGGTAAAGGTAAAGGTTCCCTTGCTCGAAAGCCAGTCGAGTCCGACTTTAGGGTTGCAGTGCTCATCTCCGTTTCAAAGCCGAAGAGCCAGCGCTGTCCGAAGACATTTCCGTGGTCATGTGGCCGGCATGACGAAACACCAAGGCGCACAGAACGCTGTTACCTTCCCACCGAAGTGGTACCTATTTATCTACTTGCAATTTCTTGCTTTCGAACTGCTAGGTTGGCAGGAGCTGGACTAGAGACGGGAGCTCACTCCGTCATGCGGCAACTCGGGTCTCGAACGGCTGAACTACGGACCTTCCACAGCCTGCAGTTCAGCGTCTTAACCACTTCAGCCACTGCAGCTCCTAGAAAGGCTTTTAGAGGGTAACAGATATGGGAAAGGGGGCTTAATTGATTATTTGTACCAGGGTTTACTGTAGAATATGTTTGAAAAACGCACCTGAGCTCCAGTGAAAGCATGTGAAGAACTATGAAAAACAGCAATATCAAGAATTTGTATTAGAACCAGCTAACAAATTTACAATACAGTTCTAAGCAGAGTCACATGTAAACACTCTGTTTAGGACTGCACTATAGCCACTGGAGTCAGAGAGGTAAGTTATCACTAAAAATCAGCCTTCCTACATGAAAACTGGTACGTGGCCAGTGTAATGTTGATTTAAAGTTACCAATCCAAGAAGCAGCCAGGAAGTTACAGATTTATCAGTCTAACATTCATCCCAACAAATTGATGCGGAAAGCATGATCAAAGATTGGACTGTTAAATGTACAGTAAATCAGCATCACGCCTACAAATAAGTCTTTTAGAATTATTTTACAGCATCAGCAACATACAGGTCACAATGATTTGGTCAACTTTATGGGTTGGATCCAAACATTATTTATCATCAGCAAGGGCACTTTTGCCAGCAGAGGTTGGGGAGACAGGTTCTGCTAATTCCCATGCCCCAATACAGACCTGCACATAGCATTGTTCCAAGGGGTCTCCTGACCCCTCGAGTGTGGGTACTGCAGACTCCTGCAAGGAGTGGCAGGAAAGAAAGGGAAATTCTGCCCACTGAACTTTGGATCCAACACAATGCATAAGACCTTTTGGGAAGCTGGAGCCAGGGAAGAGCAGCGAGGTGGCCATGGCTGCATTGGCCCAGGATGGCACAATCCCAAGCAGGTATGACAGACCCCTGATGCTTCCCCACTCCCAGGCAGATTCTCCAGTCAAAAATATTTTTAGTTCCCCTCAGTGACTGAGCCACCCTTTAGTAAAGTGTTTTTCTTCTTTATTTTATAAGCTTTAACTGTCCCACCCTGTCACAGATATTAGTTTAGGCGTATGACCCAGCACAGGAACTAGAGGGAATACAGGAGCTGTCTTGTAATAAAATGCCCTCATGAAATGGCACATGAGGCAAAATTAACTTTCAAATACAGAATAAAGATTTTATTAAACAGGCAGGGAATATGTGTGTGTGATGAAGAAGAAGAGATTTGATTTATACCCCGTCCTTCACCAGTTGCTGACCCACCACCTTGCCGATGTGAGGATTTAGGGGCTCGCCCTTCAATGGCTTGCCTCTTTTCTCCAAGGTTGGGGACAGAGGGTGGTGCTAGGGGAACATCAGTCCCGGAGGCACCCACTCGAATGCGGTGTGCCTCAGGGGGCGGTGTTTTCCCCAATGTTGTTTAACATCTACATGCGCCCCCTCGCCCAGATTGCCCGGAGGTATGGGCTTGGGTGTCATCAATATGCAGATGACACCCAGCTCTATCTGATGTTAGGCAGCCGGTCGGACTCCAACCCAGAAGATCTCCACCAGGCCTTGCAGGCCGTGGCTGGGTGGCTCAGGCTGAGCCAGCTGAACCTAACCTGGCGAAGATGGAGGTCCTGTGCTTCGGTCGGTTCGGGGTTCGGGCTCCCGCTTCTGACCTTCGATAGGGCGCCTTTGGTGCCAGCGTCGGAGGTTAGGAGTTTGGGAGTGCTCCTGGATCCTGCCTTAACTATGGAGGCCCAGGTGGCAGCCACTGCCAAATCGGCCTTTTACCACCTTCGGATGATTCAGCAGTTCGTTCCTTTCCTCAACTGTGATGACCTGGCTACGGTGATCCATGCAATGGTCACCTCGAGGTTAGACTACTGTAATGCTCTCTACATGGGGCTGCCTTTGTCGCAAATCCGGAGGCTGCCGCTAGTGCAGAATGCTGTGGCCAGGCTGTTGGTGGGCGTCCTGAGGTGGGACCACATCCGGCCTGTGCTGAAAGCGCTGCACTGGCTGCCTATAGCATACTGGATTCGCTTCAAAGTGCTGGTGCTTACCTTTAAAGCCCTATATGGCCAGGGTCTGACATACCTGAGGGACCGCCTTTCCCCACATATGCCCCAAAGCGCACTTCGGTCAGGGACACAACATCGCCTGGTGATCCCAGGCCCCAGGGAGGCCAGGCTTACTGC
The DNA here is from genome assembly GCF_001447785.1 of Gekko japonicus. Classification (NCBI taxonomy): domain Eukaryota; kingdom Metazoa; phylum Chordata; class Lepidosauria; order Squamata; family Gekkonidae; genus Gekko; species Gekko japonicus. Next base: position 261,690 of record NW_015165315.1, on the reverse strand, counting down.
AACAAGGGCCAGGTCCTTTTCGGTGGCGGCTCCTACCTGGTGGAACGAGCTCCCGGAGGAGATCAGGGCCCTTTGGGACCTTTTACAGTTCCGCAGGGCCTGCAAGACGAGTAACATCTATGGGTCTTTAATCTCCCTATTGCTATGTAAGATACTGGGGAGTCCATCTTGCAAATTTTATTCCATCTTGTTAAATTTTGATTGTAATTACTGAGCACTTTAATGTTGACTGTTTTATCTTGTTTTTATGCTGTTTTATGCTTTGGCACATTGTGCCCTATTGTAAGCCGCCCCTCGCTCGCGGAGAGGGCGAGGTAGAAATGTAATAATAAATAAAATAAATATAAAAACTTTTGGACAAAAGTCCACAAAGAAATGCAAAAAATACTGAAATGCTCTTTCAAAAAGGCGCCGGAAATTCTGCTTTTGGGACTGAAAATGGAAGAAGTCAATACAACTAAAAAGACTTTATTCTGGTACTTAATCACAACAGCGAGAATGATTTATGCACAATTTTGGAAAACAGAGAAAGTGCCAGAAATTGAAGACTGGATACAAAAAGTTCTGTTCATGGCAGAGATGGACAAAATTACGAAGAAGTTGAATAATAAAGAAGATGACGTGTTTTTTCAAGAATGGAGTGACTTTAAAACATATCTGGAAAAGAACTGGGATGTGAAACAAAACTTAATATGTTTAGATCAATATTAAGTCAAATGATGTTATCTTTAGACTGTATGATAAGAAATTGATATAGCTGATGATATGAAGCAATTTGGAGCAGGGGGGGAAGCATTGCGGGAAGCCACCGGAGGGAGGGGAGGAATTGGGAATGGGGTAGACAATTGATAGAATGAAATGATTTAATTTGATATGTTGTATTCCTGAGAAAATAAAATTTGTTTACCAAAAAAAAAAAAGAACAGTTTCTGTCAGAGTTCTCTCAACCCCACCTACCTCACAGGGTGTCTGTTGTGGGGAGGGGAAGGGAAAGGAGTTTGTAAACCGCTCTGAGACTCCCTTGGGTAGTGAAGGACGGAGTATAACTCCAATCTCTTCTTCCTCTTCTTCTTAACCACTACACCAAACTGGCTCTCTAGAGATGCTGAGAGTAAACTTTCTAAAGAATACAGATTTGAATTCTTAGAACATACAAGAGAGTGTTGTTGTGGCTTATTTTCTGAGTTTCAAGTTCTTTCCAGTGAGAGGTTTTTGCCTATTATATATTTCAGTCGTTACACGGAATCTTAAATACAGTTTCTTAGAGAATAGCTTTGTCTTAGTGCTTCTAGGTTTTCCCTTTAGATATTATAGCTTTCCAGTAACTCTTGAGGTGTCTAAGCTCTTCCCTTTTATAACAGAACAGGGTTCTTTTCCATGTACTAAGTCAGACATTGATCTGATGTTGCTGACTCTGGCTGGCAGCAGCTCCTCAAGCAGAGGTCTTTCTCAGCACTGTTATCAAAACACCTTTTAACTGGAGATGCCGAGGACAGAACGCTTTGGGTGAAGAAGTACTTCCCTTTTATCTGTTCTAAGCCTATGGCTCATTAATTTCATTGAGTGCCCAAGAGTTCTTGTATTGTGAGAAAGGGGGAGAAAAGTACTTCTTTCTCTACCTTCTCTATCTCATGCAGAATTTTGTAAAAATCTATCATGTCACCCCTCAGTCATTGTTTCTCGAAGCTAAAGAGCCCTAACCACTTTAGCCTTTTTTCATAGGGAAAGTATTCCTTTCCCTTAATCATTCTAGTTGTCCTTTTCTGCACCTTTGTGTTCAGTCCCTAATAATCCAAAGCACAGCATTTGCCTTTTTTATTACAGTCACACACTGAGTCAACATCTTCAATGAGCTATCTACCACGACTCCAAGATCTCTCTCCTGGGTCAGTTACCACCAAGGTTGCCCTCATTTTAGTGCCTGCAAGGGCCCCAACAATGCCAGCATTGTGTCATTTGTATTTTCAAAGCAGCAGAAGATCAAAGTGATCTGTGACCTTGGAAAGCCAGGAGCAGGCTTTCTGAAGTTTCATTATAGTGAACTGAAAATAAAATTGAGTCCAACCTAGACAATTCTAGGATTTGCATCCTACTGCCAAGCTGTGTTTTTATTCCTCTTTCCAGTGCACTTCCAAAACCCATATCAGCAAAGACAAAAATAACCCAAGACCCTACACAAGTTGTTATCAATAGCCAATGAGCCATCAGCAAGAGTCTGAGTAAAGTCCTCCACTTTCACACCCTGGAGAACACAGTGCCTAGCAAACAAGCACTTCAGAGCTTTTACTTGTAGACAACATCCTGCTCCTCTCTCCTTTTTTCTAGACTTCTCTTAGGATGATTGATGAGGACACATTTAAAAGAACAGTTTAATACATGAGGCTAATTTGTGTTCCCATCACCATTAGGTGGGAATGGTGGCGGAAAGGGCTGTCAGGTCACAGCTGACTTATAGCAATCTGTAGAGTTTTCAAGGCAAGAGGCGTTCAGAGGTGGTTTGCTATTGCTTGCCTCTGTGTCACAACCCTGGCATTCCTTGGAGGTCTCCCATCCAACTACTAGCCAGTGCCGACCCTGCTTAGCTTACAAGATCTGACAAGATCAGGCTTGCCTGGGCTGTTGGTAGAATTTCCCATCAATTGAAACATTTTTTTACATATGTACAAATCTTCTGCTATTGGCTATAAACAAGTATAAATATTTGGTCATGGGACCTCTTCTGACACATGTTAACAGTAGCAGACAAATGTGACAATGGGATACCGTCATTTTTTAAAAAAGCAAAAATGAAAGCTCCCCCCCCCCCCCAATATCTGACCAGAAATTGTCCTGGGGGAAGAGTTTTAAACACCATTTTCCTGGTATGAGCTGTTAGTTGCAACAAGGAAACAAAATACAGGTGGTTCATGTATGATTTGCCCATGCAGGGTAGGTTAGCAGCAGTTTACACCAGGGAAATAACACAGGGGAGGGGGAAGGTAATCCTACCCCACAACTCTACCCCTGATCCAGTTCAGGGGTCCCCATTGCTGTGTCTAATGAAAAAGAATATGCAGGGAGATTCAGTCACTGATGTCTGTGAGCCTTATCTGCTTTGTTCCCCATCATTATAATTTACTGCATATGTAATCTTAGTACCTAGGAATAACTGGAGAGCAAGTAATCTAAAAAACTTTTTATCTGTGAAAAAAATATACTGGTGCCTGGATTTAACAATGCCTTTTAAGAATTAGTAATTTAAAACCAAGTGTCCGTGTGAAACCAGTTGCATAGTTATGCTTTTGCCTGGATCCCATATCCAGTGGAACTCAATGACAACAGATCCATGCATTTAAACTTTAGAATTAAAATGCACGTGAGGACCTACCCTGAAGGAATCTCGTGGCTCTGACTATACTTTGCACTAATACTATTTCCAAGATCAGCCAAGGTGGCCCTTAGAGCATTCACGTCCCACTCACCATCCACATCCCACTCAAGCATCAGAATCCAACCTCAAGAGCCCGGCTTGCTTGGCCAAACAGCTCTGTTTTGTACCAACCACACTCCACTGCAAGCATCATGCTTGCTCAAGAGCCCTCTATGTCTCTGCTCCTACCCTCGGGAATGGGTCCCTGGAGCCGGTCTTGGAAGCCTCCATCCCTCTAAGCCTTTTGGGAAGCTCCACAGACGGCTTTCTGGAGGGCACAGAAAGATCTGCTGACTAAGGGTCATATTTTTCAGGTAGGGTTTGTCAGTGTGTTTGTATTTAAAGCATCTGTTGCTGCCAGTTGTGTTTTTACCTTGTTCTGTTCTAAACTGCTCTGAGCCGTATGGATGGATGGTGGGGCAGGAGACTCTAGTTTCTTCAATCAATCAATCAATCAGCCATTTGCTGTACAGTAGCTATTGGCCTATAAGGCTCAAGGACTTTAAAATCTGTTTTATCATCAATGACTCCTTAGTAATCACTCGCCCCAGCTAATCTGCATTGAACAGACTGGCTTATAAACCACTGGTGGGTGCATAAGTGTTATCTTAACTCCAAATTAATATAGGTACAATTGTTAAGGTTAGCACAACATCAGGATTGGATGTATCTCTAAATTATATTACAGGACCGGATGAAAAAGTCACCCTAAGGAAGCTCTTTCTTAAAAGAGCTACCCTCCATTTATCAGAAAGGAGGTCTGCGATAAGGGAAGAAGCCAGTCTGCTCCTTATCTACGGCCTGACAATACAATAAGAATCCCAGCTGAATTGTACTCTGTGATTACACACAATTGGATTGGAACTGTGCAACTTAATTTACTGGATCCTGGTTTGCAAAAATCTTGCTTCTGGCTGCCTGGGCACTGTTGCATACTTGCTTCCCTTGCCAGGGCAATCTTACAGAAGGCCAGTGCCACTCCCATGACTGCAATACTACCCGTCAGGACGGGGAAAAGCAATTTCAAATCTTTCAGTCCCTGCACAGTCCAGGCTCTTCTCCAGTTCTATTGCCCACTAACGAGCCTTACTCATTCAGGGCATCCCTGTGTGTGGCTACTTGTGGCAAGAGAAGATTCTCTGATCTGCACAAATCCCTTCTCAAGTCCAGACACGTGCACACAGACACACACAGACATAAACACACTGGCGGCATGGTCTTGCCTCCCTTAGATCGGGCAATGAAGATTTTACATTCGAAATCACAGACTGCAGAAAAGGGAGGGGGGGGGACAGGTTTATTCCAGAGCAGCCTCGTCAGAGCCAAGTCTGTTCCTGAAGAAACAAAGAACAAGAAACAATATCTATTAGGATTTGAAAGCTCCGCAAAGTCCGGAGCAGAACCGACATTCAAACGAAACCGGTGCGTTCCGACGCAAGAACGAACGGAGCGGCGGCGGCCAAGTGACAGCCGAGTCCGAAGGGCTTGGTGAATTCGTTCCAATGGAACAACCCGCTCACTCCGAATAAAGTGGCAGCGTTCGTTTAGGGCAACAACCACTCCTCCCCTCCCAGTCCGGAACAAGTGCTCTGAAGACATCCAGACAGAGAAGAGAAGGGTGTCCTGCCTGCACCCCAACCAGCTACCCCCCGCGCTGGAAAAGCGGTGCCGGGACGCCAGCCTCCTTCTCGGCGCTGAATGGGGGCTGGATCCGCCCAGCGGGCGCCCCCTCGTTAGCCACTCACCACTCCTGCTCAGTCGCCTCCCCGCATAGCCGGAATTCGCCCGGCCGGACGCCGCGCTTGGCTCTCCCGAGGGCGGAAAGGCGGACCTGCCTCTCCAGCGCCGGGCGGGGGGGGGGGAGGGGGGACGGAGGGGAGGGAGCCTGACTTCTGCCGGGCCGAGGCGCCCTCCCTCGGTCAAGGCGGATTCGCCGAAAGCACTTCTGCGGCCGGGGGCTCACTTGGAAGGTGGCAGGTGCCAGGACGCGCGTGCTGGGCGAAGGGCTCACAACAACCCCGACAAGTAGGCTAAGCGAGGGCCTCCTATGCCGCCCCTGCCGGGTCAGGCGGCCTCTAGATTCACCGCCTCGGGAGCCGGCTTGAGACTGTAGACGGCAGCGCCTCCTCCTCAGCTGCCTTGGCCAAATTGGTTCCCCCAACAAGGGGCTGCTTGGCCCTGCCGGAGGTCAGGTGAGCCGCAGAGAAAAGGGGTGTGCCGGCAGGGTTAGTTCAAGCAGGGGCTGTTCAAGGCATTTCACCTCCTCTCGGCTTCCTCAGCATTGGGAGCAGAGGCAGCGGTCGCTGAAGAAGTGTCGGCTTTGAAAGACTTGGGATTCAGCTTCTCATGTTGACACAAAGCTCACTAGAGGTGATTTTCGGGCGGTCATCCTCAGCCTCACCACCATGCAAGCTTGGTGTGAGGACAAAATGAGGAAGGGGAACAGACTACACTTGTTTTACTGATTTTATTGTAGTTATTGAATTGATTCATTGTATTTTGTATTCTTGGAAGGTTTTTATAATGCACATGTTATACACTGTTACCCGCTCAGAGCCGGTTTCAGGGTGAGCAGGTTATAAACTGAATAAAATAAAATAATAAATGATAAATAAAATAGGTAAAAATACACTAGAGAAACAGAAGTGATGGAAATATTTGGTTTACCCATCTTACATACTTCTTTACCGCTAAATGACCACCGTGGTTTTTTTCCCAACAAGTGTGTATTTTATCCTCACAACAGAGTTGTGAGACATGTTGGACTGAACTATAAGGCTAGTTAGTTGGATAACCGAGTGAAGACTCAAACATCAGGGCTCCCCACTCTAATCCCATTGAGCCAAATATGCTACACTGCCTCTCCAAAATACCTTTGTGGGGTTCTCAGATGCAAGCAAACATTTTCATGTTAAAAGAAGCTATTATAACCCACTGTTTCCATTGCTATGAATTAAATAGATTTGACACATTCCAATACATTGAACATTTCTAGTTCGGTTAACTGGGCTTTGTGAAAGAAAAAGGTCAGGACTGCTTCAATAGTTTTTTTGCATCCCTCACAACCACAGTCAACAAATAGACTTCATGGAATTCTCTGTGTATAAAAATGTCAGTCCGTTGGTACACTTAGGAAGAAACTGAACCAATAGAATGTCCATGCATCCAATAGGGAAAAAATGGCTCAGTTCTCCACAGATTCTGTGGGATCAACTACACAGCTGAGAAGTAACAAAGACTGCTCTAGCCCATGGGATCACTAGGGAAGGGGGAAGGTTAGCCATTTCCTCTGTTGTGTCTACCAGCTGCACTCCTTCATTTTCCCCCTATAAGTGAATGGCTGCCATTCACACTAATGTGAAATGGGCACTAAACATTATCATACCGCAAAGCTCTCGCAATGAAGGGTATCTTGCTTTTGTCTAATACTGAATCCATCCACCTATTAAACTGTTCAGTCACTTTGTACAACCCGGCACTGAAACACTGGCAGGGGAGTTTAAGCTTATTCCTTTTTCTGCTGCTCTGTTTTGCCTTTGACTTATGTCTTAATTTGAGCCTGGAGTCCCTAAGGATACCAGCAGCCTCCACAAACATTCTCCTGCCCCAGGCCCCTTTACAATAAATGAGAGCCATACAAGATTAGTGAACAACAAAAGTGTAGTAGTTTTTATTTATTTATTTATTTTATTTATTTATTAATCAGATTTATACCCCGCCCTCCCCCATAGGGCTCAGGGTGGCTAACAAGGCAAGAAATCTTGCAAACAGTAAAACATAATTCATATAGTTAAAAATAATTATACAATTTAAAACCCAGTATAGATTTAAACTTAAAGTGCTCGTTGATCTTCGTTTCCAACAACCCCACAAGATGACGGGCCAAGTCCAGGGTTCCCCATAGTCGTTCAGTGGTTTCAGCATTCAAATATTCAAGGTGTTTTCTTCCTAGGGCCTCTTCCGCCCCCGATGATTGCAATATAACAAGAGAGCGGGGGGGGGGGTGGCCCCTACTCGAAAGCCTGGTGGAAGAGCTCCGTCTTGCAGGCCCTGCGGAACTGCATCAGGTCCCGCAGGGCCCGGATCTCCTCCGGGAGCTCATTCCACCAGGTAAGGGCTGCCACCGAAAAAGCCCTAGCCCTTGTAGCGGCCAGTTTCGCGTCTCTGGGGCCCGGTACAGTTAGTAAATTTTGGGCCCCAGACCATAGTGCTCTTGGGGGAACATACGGGGAAAGGCGGTCCCTCAGGTAGGCTGGACCCAGACCATGTAGGGCTTTATATGGGGGGGGGGAACAAAATATAAAATAGTGAACACAGGCTTTTGAATTCCACAGGACACTTCATCAGGTCGGGTTTTTTTTTACAAAAGGGAGGTAGATATTTCAAGGTATGTGGGAAGAACTAAAAAGTCTGCAGATTGTAGCTTTCATAGAATCACACACATAGAATCATAAGAAGGAAACCATTTCGTGGCACATTTATTTCAGTGTGGCATGTACACAAGAATTTTCTGGTAGGTTGCATCTTATGGGATGAGACTCTCTCCCTAGCAGACAACTCAGGAATAGAAGTAGTAATAATGAACAATTGACTTTAGATACAGCAATATTTCTTCTTAGTCTTTCAAACATTTGATTATTAGTACTATAGCACCATTGCTGTGCAAGATTAGGAAAAGGGCTTACAGGAAACTTGGAATTCAATAGCTTTCACTAGAGAAATTAAGTACATATCTAGTTAGCCTTTTAATATGCTTTCATTGCTTATCTTCATTAACTAGCAGGAGGTCCCAGAATCCTCTCTGATATAAAGCAACAACTCAGTTCCTGTGATTAGAATTAAAGACATAAAACCACAGGTGGCACATTGGGTGAAACTGACCTGAGTTTGAAGAGAGCATTGGAAGCTTGTGGTTTGTTTAATATATTGATGTGTTCGTTTGCAAATATATAGGTTGAGCAGGGATTTTAGGAAGCATAGAACCAAACCCACAGGTAGACAGCATTATTCCAAAAAAAACCCCTCTGCCCTATATCCCACAGCTGCTGTCATTATATGTAGTAAAACCCTGAGATAAAACACGTCAGATTTATTTATTTAGAAACTTGTTCCCTGCTTTTCTTCTCAATGGGGACCTAAAGCAACTTACAGCAGATTCATTCTCCTCTCCTCCACTTAATCCTCAGAACAGCAATCCTGGGGGGTTGAGAGTGTGACTGACCCAAGATCGCCCAGCAAGCTTCCATGGCAGAGGGGATCCAAACCTGATTCTCCACATTCTAGGCCTACATTCTAACCACTACACTATGATGGCTTGCAATCAGCCACCAAACTGCCAATGAAAGTCCTATATAAATGTTAAATACCACTTTAATACTTAAGTAACATCCTGTTAGCCAAATTGCCTTATTTTATTAAGACGCTTGGAGAATTATGATTATTAAATGGCAATAGGCATTAAGTATAGGACTATAACCCATGCATATGGGAGTCAGAATTCCCAGAATCCAGGAATAGACGCAGAGGCTAGGTAGCTAAAATAATTATTTCTTTACTAAAGATTTTTCAAGCATACAACAGAAAATCAAGCATTCAAACACACAATACAGGACTAAGGATACAGTGATGAAAGTATAGAGACATTTGCATGAGCAGGAAGTATCACTGGTTGGGCAATATTTTACCTGTCCGATGAGTGGATCATACAGCAAAAAATGGGATAAAATAAGGGAAGGGATCATGAGTTGACCAGCAACACATGTGGAAAAGTCCCAAGCTGCACAAGAATGGAGCCCACAAGGTAGGATGGGGTTAGGAGAGGAAGAGGCAAAAGCAAGAGAGCAAGCCCTGGGAGGGCTCTCCTTAAATACCTAAAAATGTGACCTGAGGCAAAGGCTCGTGTGGTCACCTGGTCCCCAGGAGATATTTAAAAAACTTAAACTCTGAATGGGACATAAAGGAACTAATGGTTGGGTAATTGTAAAAATTAATGGTCAGCAGGGAGTGACACCTCTGGGTGAGACAAAGAAAAGGAGAAGAACCAATCACGTTGCAGGGCCGGTGCTTGGGTTAACGACCAGATGCTTGACAGCTGCGCTATCTGGATGGGTGACAGGAAGACTAGATTGTTGCTATTGCCTGTCACATAGCACATCCTTTTGTCTTGGGCTGGCTCAGGAGGGAGGGGAATGTGTGTTTCTCCAGGTAAAATTAACACAGAAAAGTGGGGGGGGGGATGCCTGCATGATGGAGAGGAAATTCCCTCATGGCGTCTGTTCAGGAACATCAGTCCTTTAGCAGAGCATGGCTTCCTTCTCTGATCTGCTGCTGTTTCTGTGTGCATGAAGGTCAGGGCTGCTGGTGCTTGCATGGCTACAGAAGTGCAGGGGCAGAATGTTAGATCGCTGCTAACAAAGATCCGGAGAGTGATATCAACAATAGTGATCTGCTTTATTGTAGGTATGAACAAGCGCTTGAAAGAAGTCATAACCAGAACAACTAAACATTGGGAGCTAGGCTCCTTTTAAACATTCCTGGGCTAACATAGCCACGCCTATTTACAATAAACAACCAATGAGGTTGTGCGGATAACGTCCAATGAAAGTCCTTCCCTCGCAGGGAATTGGTATGGTTCTGATTGGTCGCTGTTGTGGAGCGACCAATAGCAAGTTGGCAATTCATGTAAGTCTTTTTGAATAGACCACACAGAAGGCTTCTGTAGTCCCAGGTCCACATTTGGCTTGGCGTGCTTCTTAGGCACAAGGTTTCCCTTGGCCACAGTGCACATTCCATAGTCCAATATAAGGAGACTTCTCTTGGGAACACTGCTCTGTGATGCACATTTTTCACAGTTCAGGAAGGCAGTCATATTAAAGAGTCTTTAATAATGCCACGTGAAGTGGCTGCATGGCAACAATCCTACTGTTATACGCAGAAATTACACTGAACATACAAATAATGTCAAGGAGCTTATTAGATGCATTTGTAGGTTAGGACATAATGGTTTTGTTTAGGACTTTATAAACAAGACTAGACAAATTGACAGGAGATAGCTCTGTTCATGTCTGTAAGCCCTTTATGGAACATCTGAAATCAGAGGCAGTATCTATCTCCTTGGGTGCGAGGGACAGATTATATATAGCCTCACATGACGCCTCAGAAGCATCTTATTGGTGGCTGGTGGAAACAGCATACCGAACAAATTGGACTTGGCTCTGATTCAGCAGAAGGCAGTTCTTAGATCATGGATAACCAAACAGATTGTGAAAGGCTTGGATGGCGAGTGATGATAAGGAAAATATGCTTAATTAGACCTTAAGGAGATTCCTTGTTGTCTATGGCCTGGTCTACACATGCAGTAAAATGGATGGTACCACTTCAGATTGTGGGGGAGAAAGGGTCAAATTCTTAACACTGATCCATCTATAAAGTGCCCTGAAGATAATAAACAAAAGTAAAACTCTCATCAGGGGAGAACAGTTCACTCCTAGCCTTTTGTATGTCATGCTGGCCTTCTGTATACAAGAACAGGGCCGGCTCACTCACTAGGCGCTCACCTAGAGCGTGCCAGCCCTTAGGGGCACCAAGCTGGTGCGCACACACACACACACACACACACACCGCTGTCCTGGTTCAGCTGCAAACACTGAGTTTTAAATGTGTTATAATCTTTGTGATGATACCAACACCAATTCCACGAAAGAACTTAGCCCACTGGGCACAGAAGGGTCACTCAGCTGAGTCAAAGAAGAATCTAAGTAGGGGGCTATTACATAAGGACACTCAAGTTGCAACTGACTTATGGCAACCCCAGCAAGGAACTGTCAAGGCAAGTGAGAAGCAGAGGTTGTTTGCGACTGCGAGTGCCTTTCTTTGCAGAGTCTTCCTTGGTGGAAGCCAGATGTGCAAAGCAGGCAAAGTTACAAAAGGAAAAGTGAGTGTTAAGAGCGTGGGTGCCAGGGGAATGGGAGGTCCGGGGTACAGATCAAATTAATGGGTCGGAGCCATGGCGGGTGCACGGGGAGGGGGGCACCAGAAGGGATCCTCGCCTAGGGTGCAAAATAAGCTGGGGCCGGCCCTGTACAAGAAATTATACATGAACTTTGAAAAACACAATATCTTTCACCATTCTGAAGAGGTACAGTTCCATCCTACCACCTCAGCACTCTGCCACCTCAGCCTGCCACATAAGTAGACCTAGTCTTGAGTGTGAGGAATAGCAACTAATATCTTTTGTATGTGGCTGTTACCCTTCTCACATTCCTCTCACTGAACTCTTTTTTTAACCATTCTTCTACTTGCCTTTTGAAAACTCTTTCTAACTCCTATCCCATCCTCTTTCAGACAAATGTGGTCCAGGGGTAAAATGAAGTCAGTATTTCTACAAAGGCAGAATAAATTAGGGGAAATTGAATATTTTGTTCTCAGAACACCTTGGTAAGTGGCCATATCGATGTCTCCCTCAATTACGAGACAGCATTGTCTGCACAGATTCCTTATATTATTTCTTGTCATGCTCAGAATTAAGAGCTGATGCGAGTGCCAGATGCATCTTCTTGCTTTACTGTGTTTATGGAACCAAAAAGCTGACAGATGCTTTTTGTAAGGCAACTCTTGTTTTCTTTTCGTTATAAGACACTGCAAAAAACATAAGTGTTTTCACTAATGTATTGGTTCTTGTCTTTACACAATACAGTCCAGACATTAGTCTGGCCCATAAGCAGCAAATATCATCAAATAAATGAGAAACTTTGTCATCACATTTCAAAAATTTAATTACAGAGCACTGAAAGAAGTGGTCAGAGCATTAGACGCTTAAGTGATATTTATGCTCTGATGTTTTCAAATGAACATTTAGACAGGGTTCCAGTCACTACTACAGCAAGCAAAATGAAAACCAACAGTCTGACCCTATGCATACTTACTCAGAAGTAAGCTGCACTGGCTCAATGAGGTTTACATCCAGATAAGACTGTACAGGTAGCAGTAATAGATATATTTCAGGTTACTGAGAAAGATATATTTCAGGTTACTGAGAGCCAGTTTGGTGTAGTGGTTAAGTGTGCGGACTCTAATCTGGGAGAACCGGGTTTGATTCCCCACTCCTCCCCTTGCACCCGGTTGGATGACCTTGGGCAAGCCATAGTTCTGATAAGAGCTGTTCTTGAAAAAGAGCAGTTTCTGTCAAGAGCTCTCTCAGCCCCACCTACCTCACAGGGTGTCTGTTGTGGGGAGGGGAAGGGAAAGGAGTTTGTAAACCACTCTGAGACACCTTTGGGTAGTGAAGGGCGGGTATAAATCCAATCTCTCTCTCTAAAAGAATAGCAGCTGCTGAAGAGACCTAAAGGAGATACAGGCAATCCTTGGCAAAAAAGCATGCCAGACCACTGTGTCCAGCACACAAGAGCTGGTTCCACCCAAGCAACCAAGGTGAACATCTTTGAGGCCCTGGCAGCTTGGGAGAAGGACCTGCACAGCCACCAGCCAAGCTCTGAGGCCCATCTTGCTATGAGTGTACCTGCCCATGTCCCTACACTCATCTTTCTCCTCCCTTTTGTTTGCTGGCACACTGGTATCTTCTCAGGTGTTAGCCCTCAGGCTAAAAAGATTACCTACCCTTGGCCTAAGGCCCAGGATCATAGTGGTGTAGCGTGTTCTCCTTGGATTCATGCTGGGCATGAAAGTAATAATGCTGAAGATGAGAAACCACTCTTCAAATTGTAATCCCACCGTATTCCAGGTGGTTCAGAGCAACATACATGGTTCTCCCTCATTTTATATTCACAAGACCTCCATGAAGTTTCCAAGGCCAAATGCTGTTTTGAAAATGGCTCTCCCAAGTCCTAGTCTGGCACTTTAACCACTGTACCTCAGCAGCGATCCCAAAAGTTCTGCAATGTTCCTTCAGCCGACTTTGTCAAATGTATTAATCTTAATTTACCAGAAGACTCCTTTCTGTTTTTGTTGCAGCAGACTAACACCGCTACCCTGCCAGAAACAGGTGGCAGCTGCAGAAGAGGCAATCAGAACAGAGGAGCAAAAAAGGAGGAGGAAACAGGAAACCACCCATGCTGAAGAACAGCATATAAAATGTGGGTTGGATACTGTGGATCCATTCCACTTCAGGGTAGTGCGTTCCCAAAAACAAGGTGCCTTCTTGTGAAAGAGAAAAGTGCCACTGTTAGCGGAATGAACCCAGCTCAGGGTTGGTTTGTTTTTATTCCCTCTGCCCAGAAAAAAAGATATATGTACCAAACAGGAATCTTGAAATGCTAGCTATATTTATGAAAATCTGCTCTCAAACTTCAGATCAGGGAGACTTCCTCCAATTACTGTGACCCATAATATATGAATGAGCTACAGCATTTTTATATGTATGAACTAGACAAGATCTTTCCAGTTGCTAAAATGGAAAGGCTGAGAAGACAGCTCCACCGTCAACATTCAGTGTGTGTATACACACACACACACATCAAATTTAGGCCATTCAAATGAGTTAAATTTATGTACATCAACCTCATGATTACATTCATCAGCCTCAATTTTTAAAAATTTATCTCAATATTTATTCTGGAAAAGAAAGGAAAAGTCCTCACTCAGAACTGACGTATCAAAAGATGTTCCTTTGCAAAATAAACCATAAAGGGATGCATTTGTAACATGAAAAAAGCAGCTTCACAACTGAACGACTCCCCCCAAAATGCCACTATTCATGATCATGCAGAGTCACATTTGTATAGAAAAATGTGATGGCAAAATATTCACTAACAAATATCATAATAGGTTGGTTAATAAGCCTAACGTCATTATGTTTTGCTCCATTGTCTTTGCACTCATCGAATTTGCTCATCAATTCCTCTGGCTCTCCACTTTGATTCAGAGCTTTGCCTCAAGTTATTTGAGTGGGATACCCACTGACATTTCAGCCTCACAGCAAAACAACATGATGGAGTAGGCTGCTCATGTGGCAGAGTATTCTACTGTAAAACTGAGGAAAGCACACTGTGGGAAAGTGAATGCTGGATTAGATAGATATTTGACCAGATTAGGACTCCTGTCCTTAGCCTTTCTCCTACCATTCTGCACCCCCGGCAGCCAAGCTTCCTAGACACATTGCAGTGGAAAGTGAAAGGTTAACCCGTGCCCTCTGCTTTCACCTACAAAGTCTGTTACTTTCTAGCAGAAAAATAGCTGCCCAGGTTTCCAGATCCTTGACTGCCAGCCCTGAGCATCATGTTCTAAAAAGAAGGTAAAGGTTCCCTTGCTCGAAAGCCAGTCGAGTCCGACTCTAGGATTGCGGTGCTCATCTCCGTTTCAAAGCCGAAGAGCCAGCGCTGTCTGAAGACGTTTCCGTGGTCATGTGGCTGGCATGACTAAACACCAAGGCGCACGGAACGCTGTTACCTTCCCACCGAAGTGGTACCTATTTATCTACTTGCAATTTCTTGCTTTCGAACTGCTAGGTTGGCAGGAGCTGTAACTAGAGACGGGAGCTCACGCCGTCATGCGGCAACTCAGGTCTCGAACGGCTGAACTTCCACAGCCTGCAGTTCAGCGTCTTAACCACTTGAGCCACCGCAGCTCCATCATGTTCTAAACAGGCAGAAATAACCGCTGCCCTATTACAGGGGGGAAACCTATAGTCTTTGTCTCAAAAGCCTTCAGTGTAAGTGGAATATTTTTTTTCAAACCAGCAGTTTAACCTTATAAAGGAGGCATAACACATGCTCTGCTCCTTCTTGAAACTCTTCCAGGCTGCCGATTTGATCGTGCTCAACCATGTTTATTTTCTGCTCATTCCCCCACTTTTTGGCTCGGCTTAA
Organism: Gekko japonicus; assembly: GCF_001447785.1. Lineage (NCBI taxonomy): Eukaryota > Metazoa > Chordata > Lepidosauria > Squamata > Gekkonidae > Gekko > Gekko japonicus. Next base: position 246,459 of record NW_015165315.1, on the reverse strand, counting down.
CCTCCAGCATGAAGAATTGTTGCACATAACTCAAAAGTTGGTTCACTGTGTATAAGGCTTTGATTGGTAGGTTCTTACCATTACCCTGTTGTTGTCTTTTGATGTTATCCACACAGGAATTTAGTGTGGGATATATCTGAGCCTGACAGTATAGCACGGGAAGATTCCATTGATAAAGCAGTCATCAGTTTCATCTCATTTTCTATGAACCTGTAGTAAGACAGAAGTGGCAAAGCGGGGAAACTTAATACTAACATGAGGATCCCATTTCTAATGAAAACCTGGCTTCAAAATCTAATACAACAGACAAGGTTCAATACCTAGGGGATTCATAAATGTGGTGCATTCAGGTATGGAGGTAAAGTGCCCACCTGCTTTCTCCCCTCACTCTGGTGGCCCCATTACTGTAGAAGCTAGATGGAAGGGCGTTCTTCCAAAGAGCTAGATCCAGGCACAATAGATGGGTGAGTGCCTGCTTGCTTCCTCGGCTGAAGTCTTGCTCACTACCACATGCGGTCTCTCTCTCTGACATATGCTCCTTACAAGAAAGGGACAGGTCACTGAAATGTGCCTGAGTTAGAGGCAATCCTGGACCGCAATCCTGTCTACAAACGACCCATCATGAGAGGGCTACTTGTTACACAGCTAGCACTGCCTCAGACTGGTGTTTATAGTGTGAGCAAAAGGAACTGCTTTTGTTGCTAGCTTGTGAACATTTTTTGTTCATATACAGGCAGCCTCGTTCTAAGGAACTCCCAGTGCCACTGCATCCCAGGCAGCTTCCCATCCAGGAGCTCTAACAGACCCAGACAAGCTCAGCTTCAGCAGGGTGACTTGGTCAGATGCATTCAAGACCGTATTCCTGGCATAACCCCAGTTAGTCTTCAGTACTGAACCAGCTGCAGCTATAGCTTTCCTCCTTCCTTGAGACAGCAAGTTATAACATCAAACAGAACACTATGGTTCTTATAATTATTTAAGATAAATGATCAGTTACATCATATGTGACCAATAATTAATCATTTTTATAAAGAAAATGTTCTTAACTCTAGCAGTTGAAGTACCAAATCATTATGGTGGGTGTCTTGTTCCTGAAAACAGTTTTTCCTCTGCTGTTATTCTATCCTAGATCATTTATCATTTCTTTTCCATAGTCAATGCAGTAAAATTCTTTCAGAAAAAAAAATTTTTTTTAAGAGTAACTCGCACCAAGAGAGCTATAGTCATAGGAAGCTAGAAAGGGGAGCAAATGGAAGTGTTCTCCAGAACATATGGCTGTATTCAACTGTAGAGCAAGCTGTTCATTTACAACAGGGAAGTAAAGCTTACCAGAACAATGATAGAGACCGTGCCCACAATAGGCTATTATATGAAACTTTAGACTAACAAGACCAAACACATTCACTCTGATCTAGCAAAAAGAGCTGCACACAATCAGGCTTCCTCATTGAACTGGAAACTGTATGCACACATCTGATTTGAATGCAGCAGTCATACAGATTGCTGGATCTAGCTGTTAGTAGGAATGGAGATATTCTGCTCTGTTTGGGGTTACTAGCTACATTTATTGCCTTGTGCATTAATTTGTAGCACTCAGAAATGAAAGAGCGAAATTAAAATGCTACTTGCTGGTTGCCCTGGCTTAGCTTGGGAAGTCTGACAACTTTGAGGAATGGAAGGACCATTCCCACTGAATTTAAAAATAATTCTGAAATGGCAAATTTGAGGAGTTCACTAGACAGATGCTACTTTGGATCACAGGTTGGGGATGGAAAGTTGTCCATTTAGTTGAAAATGAGGGAAATGGCAGGCTCACAGAAGCAATATAAAAGAGGAGCTTAACTGCAGGAGCTGAGAACACAGTGTAGGGGCAAACAGCGAAGCACAAATTCCCTAGTTTCACATGTCTTCAAAGCCAGCTGTATAGGGCTGCTAATACTTTTCTCTTAAATTGGATGACCTGATTGTGAATTTTCCATCACTTCCAGTTTGACTTAAGTGTGGCATAATATATAAATCTACTCCACAATTGGGAGGGAGGAACAGAATAGCTCCATGCTTTGCAAATCAATTTTTCTGAAACAGTGTGGTTTCATAGTGCTGAAAATGCACAGCACACACAAGAGACAAAAGCCACTATAGTATTAAGACCTTACCATAGGCATCCTAATTTTTCAAAGAATGGCCTTTAATACAGTACACGAAACTATCGGGGGTGGGGAGAGACAGTGTTACTGCATTCAAAACAATACAAGAAAATACCTGTACGATGATTACTAGTCCATTCACTTGCTCTGCTGTGTTTCTGTTCCAGGTACATAGACGTTACAAAATATTTTAAAGATTTCTTTAGGATAGAACTGTCCCACATTGTCATAACCACAAGCAGTCAGATGTGTTATTTTCAAGCCAGTTTTATGACCCAACTTGAATACAGCTTTCCTGATATATGGCTATTAGATGTGAGCTACAATGGAAGAAAAGCTGTATCCAGAACATACAAAAAACCCACACAAGCTAGCAACTGATTGGTTTGTGAGACGGTGTGTACAAAACAAGATTTAAATCAACTTAATGCACCAAAAAGTAAGGTATGCTTTTTTATGCAGTGCTTTGCATATATTTAACAAATAAGTCCAGTTTAAATGCAAGACTTAGTATTAATTCCAAATTAAAGCCTAAGTGAACAAACTGCAGAAGACTATTACTAAGAATGGCATATTTTGGAACATTCTTAAAAGGCAGAAAGGGGTTTCACAGAAACATTTTAATATAAAAAATCTTATAAAGCTGTTTACAGTCGAGGATTGACAATGATACTGAAAAATTCTGAGTGAACTTCAAAAGGCTGAAATGGTAATCATCTGTTTGCTTGATTCTAGCTCAATACATAGTTCACATTTTTGTAGTTTGGTCATCAGGAAGACATCCTCTTGATCGCATCTGTGCTTGCCATAAGTTAAGGCCGGTAGTCTGTAGAGAACCCACAGCCAAAATGGCATGGTGTGTTTGCAATCCAGAGCGTCAGCTATCCACAGCAGTTTGTTCCTCATGTGCAATAATTTAGGCCAGCACCACAGAGTATCACCAATCTTCAGTTAATAAGTATCAAGTCATCATCACTTTTCCATCTACAGAAAAAAATAAGTAGTAGTCTGTCTCATATATTGATATCCACAGAGAAAATTCTAATAAAATATGCTGAAAGACTTCCGAGAAACTTAATTTGTAAGAGTAGCAGCATCTGGTTTCTAGATTTCCAGTCTTCACTATTAAACTCCCATACGACTTTAAAAACCTGCAGAACTCTCTGCTACCATCCCATATTTCCATGCCTCTTTCTGCTAATCCCTACAGTACTGCCTATTGCCGACTGTCAAAAAGGTGATTCAGTGAGATAGGAAAGAACAACTCATGGCACATTCCAGTAAGTAATGGAAATACTAGAAGAGTCTGCACCCAGAAGTGGTACGTCATATAGCTCATCTCTCCCCATATCAAGGTCCTACCTATACATCTGTGATGGTTTCAGCCCGAAGCAGCATTAGGATCAGCCAAAAGTGATGAATATGCATTCCCAGGTTAATACTGAATTTACACATGCCACTTACAAATACAAATACAATACCTTTATTGGCATAAAATATCAAATACACATGCAGCATAGAGCCTCAAGATAGGCTGGAGGGCTATCACATTCCAAATTGCCTTAATATGAGCCTCTCCTCCTAGATACCTCATAAAAGAAATTTGCTACAGGTTCCAGAATTTCTATATTATGCGAAGACAATAAAGAACTAATTTTATGCTCATCAGATTGGCCCAAAAGGGGGTCCAACACAGGTTCAATATAAACAACACGGATGTCATAGTAGAATTTACAGTACAATAGCACATGTCCAATGGATTCGATTTCCCCCATCCCACAGGGGCACAATCTATCTTTATAGGGAATTTTCTTGAACCTTCCCGATAGAACAGCTGAGGGAAGGACGTCGAACCGCGCTAGCATGAAAGCCCTACGAAAATGGGGCTGAATCAGTCTTGCCAGGTATCCTGAGGAAATGTGGCTAAAAGAAAGTCCCATACTCAAGGGAGAGCAATGTCTGTGTACAAGTCTTCTCAGATCTTGCACCTCTATATCAAGGCGTCTTTGTTTGAGTAAGGCAAAAGCCTTCTGCTCAGACAAAAGTACCAAGTCATCAAAACTAAAGCCGATTATAGAATTTTTTTTCTATATATTAATCAACCAAGTCGATAGATGGGATTCAGTTAACATGTGCACCACAAGACTGTTTGGGCCACATCTAAAATGAAGGCGCAGCCAAAATTTGAAGGTTATGGTCCATGCCATCGTAATTAACCGTCTTTGGGTTGTCTCCAGGCACATAGCTGCATATGGTACGCAAGCTGGTAGCCACACGATTTTCTTCAGGAACTTAGATTGAACACGTTCTACAGCTTCATTACAAGCCGAGACCCAAATTGGGATACCATAAAGCAGTTTGGCGGGTATTTTATGGTTAAATACTTTAAGAGCAGTGGGAATATATTGATGTCCTTTGGTGTAAAAGAAACGGGCAATAGCAAGGGCATTGTTAGTTGATGACTTAACTGCATCTTTAATATGTGTAGCCCAGCTGTTAGTATAATTGAAATAGATGCCCAGGTATCTATGGCATTTGACTTGTTCGATTTTTCCCCCCTGTATAATCCACTTAATGGGCTTCCAACTTTTCTCAAACACAATGATTTTGGATTTATCGAAGTTCAGGGACAACTTGTTCTTATTGCAATAAGCAAGAGCTTGAGCAAGCATCCTTTTCATCCCCATTTCTGAGAGCGAGAGCAGGACAGCATCGTCCGCATACAAAAGTAACGGGACATGCCTCTCACCCAGTTTAGGGCAATGGCCATCAATACTCCTCATAAAGGGGTCTAAATCATTTAAGAAGAGGTTAAACAGGGTTGGCGCAAGAATGCAGCCCTGCTTAACTCCCACGTTAATGGGAATCTTAGCTGTTAAGTCCCCCTTCTTAGAATATCTAATCTGACAGGTGTTTCCAGAATGCAGATTTTTAATCAAGAACAGTAGTCGCTTGTCTATCCCCATGTCACTTAATTTCTCCCACAGAATATCCCTGGGCACCGAATCAAAGGCACCCTTGAGATCCAGGAAAGCCGCATACTTGCCCTGACAAAACCCAATCTGCTCTATCCCAAGGACTTGCTGCTCTAATATCCAAGACTTAAGCTTTGTAGCCAAATGTTTGGCATAGAGCTTCCCAATGATGGACAAAAGACTTATTGGTCTGTAGTTACTTGGGAGCTGGCAATCTCCCTTTTTGAAGACTTCCTTGGAATAACAGCAGTCGGGAGGCGGGGGCAGGCTTATTCAGCCACCTCTCTGAATATCCTCCAGGCCCCCAGTCACCAGAGGTTGCCATGACTTCCAGGTGCACACACACTCACATGCACACACACGAAAAATACAAAAAAAAAACCAAGAAAAAAGGAAAGGTGTTTGCTCTTTCATGGTATATATGATCTATAGTAAATCCTAAACTACTCTAGATCCATTAAAATCAGTGCATTTAGAAGGGTGTAACACTGCTGAGGATTGCACTGTAGTTGATATAGCTCACTTAGCAGCTTTGTTGTGCAACAGAAATAGTATAGCATTTTACACAAATTATGCTCTGTTCCTTCACTCGGAGCAATATCCTAATGCTAAATATAATAGCAACAAACTCCAAAACCATACTTGTTGTTTGGAAACCCCACGGCTAGATTTCTGGTTGTGCTGCTCATCCCAAATCAGTGCTAACTTCAACAGCATTTAGGAGTGCAACAAGAGCTGATGGAACCTGCAAGACAGCATACTGACCTCCTACAGCAACAGAGACTCATGGATGTCCGTGGTCCTGTGCTGTATTCTTCACTGCCACATTCTTTTAGAAATTCATGAAGATCTGTCACTGGGAAGCCACTCTGCTGATATTTCTGACAGAGGTCCGGTGGTAGAAAAGGGGGGGGGGGAAATCAATCTAAGGAGTTATGTTACCTGGTCTGAGAGTTATTGTCCATTTAATGCTATTCATCCCAAGCCACTGTATCACACAGAGGCGACCATCCCCTTTCCTATCTTGTTCTTGACAGAATGGCTCTATAGTATAGAACTGCAAGTATCTATGCATACTAGACCACACACACACACAATAGATCAATGAACGTATTACTTTGGCTCTGTACTTTGCAACATTTGTGCTACCTGAGTTACCTTAGCTATGCACATGATTTTCTAAAAACTCTAGCGAACACTCTAAAGCAGGGGTCTCCAACATTTTTGAGCCTGTGGGCACATTTGGAACTTTACACGGTGTGGTGGCTAAAGCCACAAAATGGCTGCAGTAGGGGGTGGAGCCAGGCACAAAATGGCTGCTAAGGCTTACTTTCAATCATATAGTGAAGATCCTGGTGCTGTGCTAACAGCTGCTACTAAGGTAATGTTTTTTTTTTTTAATCTGCACATCCAATCAAATCTCCAGTGGGCAATCAGAAGCCTTGCTGGGCAAAAGCCCCACATGGCCCCACCCACATTCTAAAAACACTTGGGAGGGCATCAGGAAAGGTGTCAGCAGGCACCACGGTGTGCACAGGCACCACGTTGGGGACCCCTGCTCTAAAAGGAGGACAGAGTTCAACTTCTTGCTTTTGACACATATTTGTTGCTGCCAGGCCACATATGTCCCTGCTACCATAGACGTTTGTGCTGGGTGATCTTGGGCCAGTCGCACACGGGCAGCCTAACCTTCCCAGGGTTGTAAGGACAAAATGGCGGAGAGGAGAATGATGTAAACTGCTTTGGGTTCCTACTGAGGAGGAAAGTGGGGTATAATCAAGTAAAATATAAATATTAAAAATATAACTAAATATTTTCATTTATGTGCAGCACTTCCGTGCATTTCCACACCTTGTCAAACATTCAAAAACTGAAGTGGTTCACCTGTTGAATTTCTTGGATGTCAGTCCTGACAGGAAATAGAGGGGGGAACCTCATTTCAAAAGGCTCTCTGCAACTAACTACACACAGAGAAGAATCAACACTGTTCTTGGTATGGTGCAAGCCAAGGTCAGCCATATTACCACTTGTATAGCAGGGGTTAGATGGGGGAGATAGAAAATGGCTTTCACAAGAAAACCCTTAAGCATTCATGTAACAAAACTTTAATTCAGCATCTGTTCAGTCAGATGCTACAGCCCAACAATAATGTTGAGCCAAAATGAGAAAAATACAAGCAGCCGTTTACCTTTATGGTGTCATAGGAGTCTGTAATGAGTGCAATAAAAAGACTAAGGATCATATAAATGAAGAGGCTAATGAAGGAATACAGGTATAGCCGACTGAACAGCCACACCAAAGTACTCTTCCGCTGAATTTGAGCAAACGTAGCAAACATGTCATCACCGTTGACCAAAGAAAACAGACATTCTGCTACTGTGTTCAGATCTTCAAACTAGAAAATATTGAAAACAAATAGTTACCTTTACACTTCAAAAAGTAATGAAATTTAATGTTTTCATTTCTAAAGCGTCTTAGTTGCTTTATACCAAAGCAGTAAACCTCAAGAATGACTAAGTCTACTATGACGTATAGGACCCAGCTAACCCTCTAATCCAGAGGTGTCAAACTGATTTGTTATGACAGCCAGATCCAACATAATGTAGCCTGAGGTACCCGAGATATAAACTTATAAAGGTGATTTCAAATGCCGAATGGCAATTGCAGTTGAATGACAACAGCAGGCTTGATTGGATTAGGTGTGATATGCAGAGGGGTAGTAGGCATGGAGACACCAGCATTGGTAATGAGACAGGAAACCTCGGTCTCAACTCGATCCAGGAGGATTCAGTCCAGGAGGATGCAAAGAATAAATGGACATAAGTCTGACATTAGAGACCACAACATTCAGTTGGTGACCTAAGAGAAGCAGTGCTCTTACAAGGGAATTTCAAAGGGAGATTAGAAAGAGAGACTGCTGAATTGCAATTGATAATGAAGCTCAAGACAATGCATCCTCCTGGACTGAACTGAGATCTAGTTTTTCTGTCTCTTTACCAATGTGTGCTATTATCATTTGGCATCTGAAATCACTCCACCCTCCAAGATATAAGGACCAATCCATATGTTCTAATTCCTAATCAGGTTTTTTTTTGAAAGAAAATAGAACAGAGAAATCCATTAAAAAAAACCCAGCTTTTCAGAATAAGCCAAAATAATTTCCTTAATGTACATTGTTCTTGTCAGAATAATCCACCCTCCCTCCCTCCTTCCTACCCAAGAAGCTTATATGTGGAATAAAACGTTGCTGGTCTTAAAGCTGCCATGGGACTCAAAAAGAGGAGGAGCAGCCCCAGGCAAGTAGAAGCTGGGTGGGTGGGTGAGTGAGTGAGAGAGAGAGGCTTGTCTTTGTATCTCTCCCGCACGAGGTCACCACCTCTGTGGGGGGGGGAGGTGGGGGGGAGGCAAGAGACAGGAAGCAGGAAGTAAAGAGCCACTGAGGGAGCTGAGGGGAAAAGCAAACTAGAGTGCGGCTGCAGCAGCAGCCTTGGAAAGGAAGCAGAAGAAGGAAGTTGCTTGGGGGGCTGGTTCTGAGCCCTGTGCGAGCCAGATCTGCCCCCCGGGCCACACATTTAACACTCCCGCTCTAATCAGAAGTCAAATGTTTGTATTAATTAAAACCTTCTACCGAGAATGAAAAAAAAACCTTCAGAGAACTCCTGTAGCTGATCTCAGAAGATAGCAATTCCACAGGGCCGGAGCCACAACATGAAGGTTGATCGGCCAGCCTCACTACATGTTTTAAATACAAATGTGCTTCTTTCTGGTGCAACACCGAAATCAGATTGGTTATGTCATTTGCAGTCAAAGATGGAGAAGCTCTATACAGTCAGTAAAACCAAGACCTGGAGTTGACTGGCTCAGATCATGAGCTACTCAATGCAAAATTCAGACCTAAACTGAAGAAAGTTGGAAAAACCACTAGGCCATTCAGGTTTGACCTAGATCACATCCCTGATGAATATACATTGGAGGGGAAGAATAGGTTTAAGGGACTAGATTTGATCGACAGAGTGCCTGAAGAACTATGGCTGGAGATTCGTGACACTGTACAGGAGGCAGCAATCACCACCATCCCAAAGAAAAAGAAATGCAAGAAAGCAAAGTGGTTGTCTGATGAGGCTTTACAAATAGCAGAGGAAAGAAGGAAAGAGAAAGGCAAAGGTGAAAAGTAAAGATTTACCCAACTGAATGCAGATTTCCAGAGAACAGCAAGGAGAGATAAGGAGGCCTTCCTGAATGAACAATGCAAAGTAATAAAGAAAAAATATTGAATGGGAAGGTCTAGAGATCTCTTCAAGGAAACTGGAGAAATCAAGGGAACGTTCCGTGCAAAGCTGGCCATGAATAAAAGACAAAAATGGTAGGGAGCTAACGGAAGCAGATTAGGAAAAGATGGCAAGAATACACAGAAGAACTATACAAGAAGGAACTCAATGTCCTTGACAACCCTGACGGTGTAATCACTGACCTCGAGCCAGACATCCTGGAGTACGAAGTCAAATGGGCCTTAGAAAGCATTACTAACAACAAAGCTGGCAGAGGTGATGGTATCCCAGCTGAACTATTCAAAGTCTTAAAAGATGATGCTGTTAAAGTGCTGCACTCCATATGCCAGCAAATTTGGAAAACGCATCAGTGGCCACAGGATTGGAAAATGTCAGTTTACATTCCAATCCCAAAGAAAGGCAATGCCAAAGAATGTTCAAACTATTGCACAATTGCACTCATATCACACGCTAGCAAGGTACTACAAGCTATCAAGACACTACAAGCTAGGCTTCAGCAGTATGTGGATAGAGAACTACCAGAAGTATAAGCTGGGTTAAAAGACGCCTGCTCCTTGGAAGGAAAGCAATGGCAAACCTAGACAGCATAATAAAAAGTACAGACATCACCCTGCCAACAAAAGTCCATATGGGCAAAGCAATGGTATTCCCAGTAGTAATGTATGGCTGTGAGAGTTGAACCATAAAGAAGGCTGAGCACCGAAGAATAGATGCTTTCAAATTATGGTGCTGGAGAAGACTCTTGAGAGAAGATCAAATCAGTCAATCCTAAAAGAAATCAACCCTGACTGTTCCCTGGAAGGACAGATACTGAAGCTGAAGCTCAAATACTTTGGCCACCAAATGAGAAGGGAGCACTCACTGGAGAAGACCCTGATGCTGGGAAAGACTGAAGGTAAAAGAAAAAGGGGATGGCAAAGGATGAGATGGTTAGACAGTGTTATCGATGCAAAGAATATGAAATGAAGCAAACTCTGGAGGACGGCAGAAGACAGGCGGGCCTGGCATGATGTGGTCCATGGGGTGGCAAAGAGTTGGACTTGACTGTGTGACTGAACAACAATAACAACAAATTGACTCTAGATTCTAGCTTAGTTTTATACCATTTTCCTGTAGCTGCAAAGGTATATCCTTATGTCCAGGACATGCATTCAATCTCATACACAGCAAGTTCAGAAAAGTCAAATATTGACTGCAATTTGAAGGCATTTAGAATAGAAGGCTCTAGTAAAACACAGGCTCTAGTAAAACTTAAAGAAGACTACCAAGACAAGGCACTAGACATTTCGAGGACAAGGTGAGGCTCCTAGTAAAACTATGATATAATACTGCCCTCTTGTGAAAAGCTAGGATACCTGCTACAGTCCCAGATACTGTATTATGGTTCCATCAACGACTTATCAAAGAATTTGTGTTTTTGTTTCTCCTGTAGGGTGTTTGCTTATCAAATTAAGCATCAAACTGTTTTCTGCAAGCACACGTGACTCAGTATGCACATATCATAAGAACATAAGATGCCAATGTTGGATCAGGCCAAAGGCCCATCCAGTCCAACACTCTGTGTCACACAGTGGCCAGAAATACCAGGTGCCATCAGGAGGTCCACCAGCGCAGCCAGGACATTAGAAGCCCTCCCACTGTTGACCCCCCCTAGTACCAAGAAGACAGAGCATCACTTGCCCCAGAGCCCCTATCTATACCTTGTGGCTAATAGCCACTGATGGACCTCTGCTCCATATGCTTATCTAATTCCCTTTTGAAGCTGTCCATGCCTGTAGCTGCCACCACCTCCATGTGTTAATCATCTTTGGGTGAAGAAGTACTTCCTTTTATCCATTCTAACCCGACCACTCAGCAATTTCATTGAGTGCCCACGAGTTCTTGTATTGTGAGAAAGGGAGAAAAGTACCTCTTTCTCTACCTGCTCTATCCCATGCATAATCTTATAAACCTCAATCATGTCACCCCTCAGTCGTCGTTTCTCCAAGCTAAAGAGCCCTAAGCACTAACCTTTCCTCATAGGGAAAGTGTTCCAACCCTTTTATCATTCGAGTGGCCCTTTTCTGCACTTTTTCCAAAGCTATAATATCCTGTTTAAGGTGTGGTGACCAGAATTGCACACAGTATTCCAAATGAGGTTGCACCATTGATTTATATAGGGGCATTATGATATTGGCTGATCTGTTTTCAATACCCTTCCTAATAATCCCCAGCATAGCATTGGCCTTTTTTATTGCAGTTACAAACTGTCTCGACATTTTCAGTGAGTTATCTACTACAACTCCAAGATCTCTCTCTTGATCAGTCTCTGCCAGATTATCAAGCATGTACATACAGTTAAAGTAGGTATTTTGAGTGCAGAGCAATGCTATTCCCCCCCCCCCCACATTAAATACTGCAGCAAAATCTGGGTTAAAAAAAACACCCTGCATACCTTTTCATGGTATGGCCCTAGAACAATCCAACCACAGAAAGTGTAACCAAGGTATATCATCCCAGCACAACAACAGAATCTTAGAACTTTTGGTAATGAGGCTTGCATGGTTAAAATGAGTACCTATAAAAGAAGGAGAGTGAGAAATCATCAGACTCACACACATGAAAGCAGAAAAGTAATGTTTGAATCAATATTTGATTGTAGGGCTTACGTTATAAGTCTGGAAGTAGCCCAAGTATCGGATGACTCCAACCCAAACGAATAAAGTAGATGTACCAAGCAAAATGCTGCAAACATCATAACTTGCAAGGTTCTGAAAGAGTATTAAGTAACCAAAACAGATTTGTGAAATTAATTTAATCTTTGTTCAAGTCATAAGCAGATCAATGAGACCTTGGAATTCCCAGGGCCACCATACCAGAATACAAAGATTGTCCCACTTCTTACCTTGGCTTTTATTTCCATTTTCATTATAGAACCAATTATAGTCATCATATCACTGATAATCACCAGGACATACCACCCATTTATAAATTCCAGGCGATCTGCGCTGCACACATGGCGCTTATATTTCTCCAGGAAGAAGTTCACAAATCTCTGTTTAAAATGTTTTTTAAAAAATGTAAAAGTAAGTTGGAAGTTTCTGCTGTTTTGGACCGGGAAGCACATAGTCACATACTAGTTCACTTTACATTATTTGGGTCCACCAGGTAACCTTAAGGAATAGTGCATAAAAGCAGACCCAGCATTAAATGCCCACTTGCTATGAAAATCACTAGGTGTCCTCAGCCCAGTCACGCTCTCTCCACCTAACCTACCTTGAAAGGTGGCTGTTACGAAGATAAAATTGAGAGGGGAGAAAACAGTGTAATGCCTCCCCGAGCTCCTTGGAGAAAGGGCAGGAGGAGCTCAGCTGCAACACATTATGGCAACAGAAACTACTATCTACTTAGAACGAAGTTTGAGACCAGTGGCACCTTTAAGACCAACAAAGTTTTATTCAAAGTATTATTGGCTTTTGTATGCATGCACACTTCTAAGAAGTGTATGTGCACACAAAAGCTTATACCTTGAATAAAACTTTGTTGGTCTTAAAGGTGCCACTGGGCTCAAACTTCGTTCTGCTGCTTCAGACCATTACAGCTAACCAACTGAATCTACAATCTACTTAAATATCATAGGACTGTGAGAAATAGCTTTTAAAATTACGCAGGTAATTTGCACCCATACACCCACTTTTTATTTTACACTGATGACGCAGAAGCACCACAACCAACAACTTCTTCCCAAATCTCTTGGCCCCTTTGAAGGAACCGATCATACAATTTCTTCCATTGCTACACTCCTCCTAGAAAAGAAGCCACATGAATTGCTCTCAATAGGGTCTAGGGCCCCTCACATGATCCTGCCATTAAGGAAAGCAAAGGTTCTGCAGAACAGCTCATTCTACCGGAGCAACAGATCTAAAAGAAAGAAATCCAGGCTGCTACAACATGACATTACTAATTCTCTCCCCAAAATGTATTAAATACTGAGATATGTATATAAGGAGTGCAGGCATTCCTTTAAAGGGGGGGGGGGACAGAGTTAGAAAGCTAGGAGATGTTAGGAGAAGGCAACACTCCCTTGTGTTAGTACCCTAGCATTCACATGAGAGTAGAAGCTCAATTTTATTGTACCCTCATACACTAAATCCAACTGATGCTAATCAACAGTGAAACTGCCCCCAAAATGGAGGCAACTAACCTGCCTGAGCATTATGACCTCTTCTAAACTAGGTCAACTGCTGAGAGATTTTCATTAAAAGAAAGCAGTAAGACTAATACCCACAGATTTAAGAGACAGATCTAAATTTGTTACTTGTGCAGCTGCCCTGTTTCTATTATAAAAATCAAAATTCAAATTACTTTGTTCCCATTACCAAAATACAGGGCTTTTATTTATTTGTTTGGGGAAAATTAAAAAGCAGCCATCAGAATACTGGCATTACTTACTTTTTGCAGCTTCAGAGCAAGAACAATGGATCGTGTGCAGAGAATAAGAGAAGCAAAGCAGCTCACAATGACGAACCCATCAAAAACCAAGATATACTGTGTTTTTTTCTGAACTGTTAAAGAAAATATAATCTTGTGTTAATCCCTTTCCACTCTTTCTTAGATTGCAAGCATGCCTAAAAATCACAGCTTGCTGTTCAATGTGTTATAATAATAATAAACGCCAAAGAGCCAATAGAGGACCAAAGTATAAACTAGAAGGAAAGCTCATACACACACTGCCCCTTCCAAAGGCAGTTCTCAGACCAGAGCCACTTGGATACTGAGTACGAAGACTGCTGACAGAAGAGCATAAGCAACGATCCACAAATAAAAGATTAAGGTCCCTGCCACACGGCAGAAAAAAACACGGGCAAAGTGTGGCTATTCAGAGCTGCACCAAAAGAAACACGCGGCGGCGGGATCATAAAGATCCCCTGAGCCGCCACGCTGTTGCTCCCCGGCACGATCAGATGCCAGGGAGGAAGCCACCGACCGGAGACCGAGACAGCCGGCTGCGCATGTGTGCGCATACGCAGTTCGGCCAGGAGCCTTGGATGCGCCGGCAGAAGGACACGCCGGCGATCCCACGGCCGCGCTTGATGCGGCCTTTCTGGTAAGTCCACCTCTGTAGGTGGTTTCTTTTAACTACGGATTTTCGGCCTGAAGGGCCAGATCGGGGATGAGTGCACACCGCTTCCCAGATGTTGCAGTGGGATTGTGCCCGTTTGCTGCACCCCCGATCTGTCCCTCTTCCGGCCCTAAATCTCCTGTGTGACCGGGGCCTAAGAAATCTTTCAGTACAGAGCAACACCATAATTTCCCCCATGCATTCAAGTACAACTTTTAGCTCACTAACCTTTCCAAATAAAAAGAGGGCAAATAACTAAAACTAGTTTTGCAAATACTGCTGCTCAAGTCATTCCTCTAACACCTCCCAAATTTGCAACCAGATTATGAAACTATAAGACAACTGCAATCCACAAAGTCTATTCAATTACAATTCTTTATAGTAGTACACATTAATATTGTTTGAGCTGGGAATGAAATGGCTCATTTTGCCCTCAAAAAATTATGCCTGCTCCCCCAAAGTCTCAGTATGGACTGTGGCATAAGATACTGGGCTCATCGAATATGGCACATACAGTTGCTCTTCTAGTGTAAGTCTTACAATTTGTGGTGGTGACTGCATAAGCAAGAATTCAAGCTTACACATATACAGACTACTTTTAACATAATACTTACTAGAACCAGATATGTTCAAGTCTTTGCATTCCTCAATATCAGCATCAGTATCAAAAAATATTTTCATCTTACCACTGTGGGCTCTATTGTTAAAAGTGATCTGTTAATATAAATGCAGCAATTTAAAAAATTAATTTGCTTGATACAATAAGGCATTTGAACAGTTGAGATCACTTACAGTAATCTTGCACATTAGAAAAATACTGTGGATAAAAAGGATACTTACAAACCTTTTAAAATGCACAAAGAAGACTGCTTCCACATGGATGCTTTGCTCTGCCATGGCTTCCTTACAGCAGTGCTGCTTCGGGGGGCATCCACATGTTATCCTCTATTCATTCTGCTTCTGTGCTTCCCCCCACTTTGCAGCAGACTTTCCCAAACCTGGTTTGGTATGATCTTTTTTGGAAAGATTGCAGTCAAACTACCTTTGGAGGCTGTGTGCACCAGAAGGTCCCGCTTTTGCAGGTCCCGCTAAAATCTGCCCATTTTTCTTACCTCAGCCCCTGTGGCCACTATTTCCTTCCTACATACATGGGAGGGTATTTTCATACTTTTTTCTTAAATCAGGAAGTGATAGACTACTATAGTGTTATAATAATCTACTAATAGTTCCCAGCTTTTACTTAAAAAAATTTTTTTTGCAGGTCTTTAGCCCTTTTTGATGCAATGTTATAAGGGGAAAGTTGCAGGCTGCAAGTGAAATGTTACACAAAGACTTATTCTTATGTGAAAGCAGCTGAAACAGTTTTGGCCAAAGTAAGTGGCAAATAAGTATCCCATCAGCAAGCCTCTAAACTGTTCCACTTTATCTCTGCAACTACAGACTATAAATTGGAAACAGTTATATCAAAGGATAAAGAAACAAAGCAGCAGGCATCTTTACCTTCCTAACCGTCTCCAGCTGTCAAAATATATATCCCAAGTCAGCCACCATTAGAGAACACAAGGCCTTGTACTTGCTATAAAGACAGACAAGGCAGAAATTTATCTACTTGGGCTTGGATCCTAAGCAGCATGAACAATCCTACTCTATGAGAGGAAGGCAACTTCCTACCTCAACCCCCCTGCCACATCTCCAAGAATTTCCCAACCCATAGTTGGCAACCCATGCTAACAGAACTGCAGCCTGGGATCCAAGCCATAACATTTTATTAAGCAAATTACTGAAAGTACAATTTCAACTACTTATTTTAGTTATGCAGTTAAAACAGAAGCTCTTTGTAAAAAAGAAAAATATATAGTTATTATAATCATAAACATTTAGACATCCAAATTTTTGTTGCGAGCCAAAGAACTGGGATGGAGGTTTGCTTCCTTTTTCTAAGCTCCTCTTTCCTTACTAACTGCTGTATATTTGACAGTAGAGCAAGAAAGACGTCTCATAAGAAACCTTTTAATTTAAAAATATGCAACATTTTCAGTGTTTAATTAAAAAATACTTACTGTATTCTGAAATTCATAGCAATCAGGAAGTTCACGGGCATGAATGGTTTGTAGATCAATACCTTTTAGTTTAAAAGAAAGTTCAACTTCTATAAGCCTGAATGATTTGAAAAAGGAAGAGCATTATGATACATTCATTCTTTTTGAAAAAGAAAGAAAATCTGTCTCCAAGGCTCTCTTTACCTATAAAATTCAAGGCTGAAAAACGATGAATTCTTCAAATCACTCGTTTCCTTAACAGCCAGTACTTGTGGCTCTAGGAGGATGCATTCTGAGAGAGAAGAGGCAAAGAGGGTTTTTCCCCCATAATTATTCCAGTAGGGCAGACAGCACCTAAGGCTGTGATCCTAAGGCTGGAGGGGTAAAACCCCATTGACCTCACTGTGACTTGCTTCTGAGTAAATAATCAGAGGATTATGCTGCTAGACAGGTGTCAGGTTTTGTAGACCACTGCAGGTTGCTTTTCAAAACCCCATGGTAGTACATCTCCAAGGCAGTCCTGCCTCATTTTCTTCTGACACTACTTCCACACACAGCTGTGTATACCCTGCCTTTGAATCTACAAGGAGCAACTGCCAGTAACAAACAGTGCTGTTATGCACAGCATATTGACTGTGTACGCCTAAACTCCTAGGTGTGCCGTGCAACTTTTCTCTACACACCAACCTTTGATAATATTATGCCAGGGTCCTTCAGTCAGCAGGTCAAAAAGTTTGACTACACTCCATTTTAAAACCACCATGTCCTTGAGGCAGTCCCAAGGAGCACTTCATATTTTGCTACAGACACAGAATCTATTCAGTCTAATTATCCCACATGACAAATGAGACAGCCAGCATGGTGCAGTGGTTACAGTATCAGACTAAGATCTGGGAGACACAGGTCTGAATCCCCGCTCTGCCCACGGAAGCCTGCTGGGTGACTTTGGGCCAGGCACTCTTTCTCAGCTAATCTGTCTCACAGGGTTGTTGTGCAGATAAAATGGAGGAAAGGAGAATGATGTAACTTGCTTTGGATTCTCACTAGAGAGAAAAAGGCAGGGTAAAAATGAAAAAAATGAAACTGTAACGATTTTATCGCAGATCAGTTGCTCTGAGCCAATATAGCCAAAACAAATTTGCATAGCCCTGCCTGGGGCGAGAGGATGGGTGACCTAACCAGTTTGGATGACTTTGCCCCCTCCCCCCTGGGCTCCTTCACCCCGATTGCCTGTTGGCCTGTCGGCAGGGAGGATGAGGGCGGCACAAGCAGCAGCGGTGGCAGCAGCACATTAAAAGCAGCAGAGGCGAGGCGGCGAGCCTGAGCTGAGAGAGCAGGCAGTCATAATATAAATAGAGTGGCTGCAAATTCAGAAGACACTTTATTATTTTTATAGGTCTCAGGAAGGTACTTAGAATCACCTCCAGCCTAAAGCCAAAAGGTTTCCTACGGACCACTGCACTCAAACGTCTGTCTTTTGAACTAGCTATAATGATCACAAATGTCTTATTAAACATGTCAAAAACTCTGCATTTTGAAACCATCAACGCATACCTGATTAATTGCAAAAAAGATGCTGTCATAAACATCTTGCTGTATGTATACACTACAGCTATAGTCAACTTCATCAACCCCAGAGTAGTTTTTCAGAAACAGCCTTAGCATAGCCCAGCTTTATAACAAATTTTACGTCCAACTAGATTTTCTTTCCACAGTGGGGTATAGAAGACTTCACCCACCGAAGAGAAGAAACCTTCAGGTAAGCTCCAATATTATATGCCCAAGCTAGCGCTTGGGTGGGATCCTCATTTTTATTCTGTTCCACCACTATGTTGCACACCCTTCTACCAGATGAAGCTTCTGCAGATTTTAACTGGTCCAACCTATAGTGTCTTAAGGTAAAGGTTTCCCTTGCTCGAAAGCCAGTTGAGTCCGACTCTAGGGTTGCGGTGCTCATCTCCGTTTCAAAGCTGAAGAGCCAGCGCTGTCCGAAGACGTTTCCGTGGTCATGTGGCCGGCATGACTAAACACCAAGGTGCACGGAACGCTGTTACCTTCCCACCAAAATGGTACCTATTTGTCTACTTGCATTTTCTTGCTTTCGAACTGCTAGGTTGGCAGAAGCTGGAACTAGAGACGGGAGCTCACTCCGTCATGCGGCACAGTCGGGTCTCGAACTGCTGAACTACCGACCTTCCACAGCCTGCAGTTCAGCATCCTAACCACTTGAGCCACCGCAGCTCTATAGTGTCTTACACAGGTATAAAAGGTGGACCAGGTTGCAGCTCTACGGAGCAACAGGGCTAATGGAACTGGAGGGTCAGCTTCACTCTGAGCCAATACACAAATTTGCATAGCTCTGCCTGGAGCGAGAGGAGGCGTGACCTAACCAGTTTGGATGACTTCCCCCACTGAAGGAGAACAAAAAGTTACACACTGGAAAAACAATCTACAAACTAGCAAGGCTCTTGAATCTGTGAAACTGCTATTGCTAATTCTTTTAAATCTAAACCACTTATTTCCTTGGTCCTTATAAGACAAGATGAAAACAGATGTTTAATGTCCTCCATGAAGTTTGTCTCAAAACTCCAGAGTTTATTATTCTCCTTTCAAGCACAATTTCCATATTATATTAGTATAATGCCTTTAGATTCATTTGTGGCAACAATGTTCAAGACTTGCTTCTTTCTAAATGTGGGAGAGCCTACAAACAGGCAAGAATGGGCCCTGTGGAGGAGATCTGTCAATATTTATTTCATTTATACCCTGCCTGTCTCACCAATGGGGGCTCAGGATGGTACTCAACTGCTGAGTAATGGCCATGTTATCATTTAGAAGGAATCAAGAACTGATATTCTTGACGTTTCACTTCACCACAGGCACATGTTTCTCCCCTGAATGTGAATACTCACAAATAAAGTCACACTGTAAGAAAAGACCCTTGCAAACCGATCTAATAAGTGTCATAAATTAAAATCTCCTGACATCACACAAAGTCTTGAGCACTCCACAACTCCTTAATCAGGCTTTATTTAGTAGATTTGGAGGCTCAAATGATGGGATACAATGACTCCTTCTTATATCATGAAAGCAATCCTAAGCAGGTTTACTGCTCAGGTCTCTCTAACGGGGCTTACTCCTCTGAAAGTGTCCTTAGAATTGCACTAAAAATCCCCCAAATTATCAAAAAAACCTAATAGTTCTATACCTGTTTCAATAGTACTGTCTATGTTCAGCGTGTCATTGGAAGGAAGCATTTTGCTTTTCCTGTATTGCTGTTTACATATCTGCAAGCCCGATAGTTCGTCTTCATCTTGCTCATAACCAAGTATACCCAGTGATATATTTTTCAGTTGCCGGTACTAGTTGGAAAAATACAACAATTTTTTTTTAAAAAAAATCGATGATGGTTAAAGCACCGTACTTCCCCTCCCAATATAGACACATACACAAAAGTGGTTTGAAGAGTGCCTTTTCATCTGCAATGTGTCACATGGGACAGAAAGTATAAGAGATATAATGATCGCAAATGATCTCAAAAGTCACATTCCTGAGATCACAATACATGATGTAAATACATACAAATATAAACAAAGAAATACATTGCAAGACTAGTTCTATTAGCTTAAAAAGGGTGACATTTTGGCTGCCCTTAGTTAAAATTCAGTCAAAGTTAGTTAGGGAGAAGCTCTTCTCTGCCTACATACGTTTAAAAGGTAAAGGTAAAGGTTCCCTTGCTCGAGAGCCAGTCGAATCCGACTCTAGGGTTGCGGTGCTCATCTCCGTTTCAAAGCCGAAGAGCCAGCACTGTCCGAAGACGTTTCCGTGGTCATGTGGCCGGCATGACTAAACACCAAGGCGCACGGAACGCTGTTACCTTCCCACCGAAGTGGTACCTATTTATCTACTTGCAATTTCTTGCTTTCGAACTGCTAGGTTGGCAGGAGCTGGAACTAGAGACGGGAGCTCATTCCGTCATGCGGCAACTCAGGTCTCGAACTGCTGAACTACTGACCTTCCACAGCCTGCAGTTCAGCGTCTTAACCACTTGAGCCACCGCAGCTCCTCTACATACGTTTACTTGGATGCAAATCTAATTGACTTTGAGCATAATCCTAGACAGAATTACTCCCAGGCCCACTGCTGTATTCCAAAGTGATAGAGGAGCCACTTGTTCTCTTCAAAGAATGTGCTATTTATTTCAAATAATACGATGACCCAACCAATTTCTACTTTGTGAGCTGCTGGCATTAAAGTTGTGAGCGAGCGATTTGGCTGCTGCATAAATTAGTTTGCTCCGGAGCCATCCTTCCTAAGCTGAGACAAAAATGTGTGAGCTGGAGGCTCAAAAACTGTGAGCTAGCTCACACTAACTCAGCTTAGAGGGAACACTGGACCCAACAGTCTTGGACAACATAAATCACATTAACACTGCCCTCGAACTCCACCATTGTGTTGAAAGCCACTGCAGCCAAAAATTCTGCCACAGCTAGTAGTGTTATGCCAGAATTGGTATCCACTAGAGATGAAAAAAGCCCAGGAAGCAGAAGAAGCACCAGTAGTGATCAATGGCTGAATCCAGAAATCTCTCCAGGGAGAGCACACAATCAAAGATGATATGAGCCAAGGTTTCAGTTGCACCAGATCCACAATGACTCAGTCAATCCGAATGAGCTACTCCTTGGAATGTGCCCAGCAAAACAGCAGAGGGAAAACCATTTAACCTGGCCAAAACAAAAGCCCTTCAATATTTAGGGCTGGTCAATTGATAAAAATAAGATGGAAGTGTAGGAAGAGGACACACAATACCAAAAAAAATAATGTAAACAACACTCAGTGAGCCCTAACAAGGGCTGATTCATAATTTAAGGTGCTCTTCCAACAATATGATGCTACAGTGTTGCAGGACTCATAATTAAAATATGCCTGGACCTTCACACACGAATTGTAACATTTCTAAACACCTTCCTCCATTCCCCCAAGTATTTACAGGTAACTTGCAATTATAACTTTAAAAAAAAAAAGTGTGACTTTAAACATTCAGCCAGTCATAATATAAGAGTGGCTGCAAATTCAGAAGACACTTTATTATTTTTATAGGCCTCAGGAAGGTACTCCAGCCTAAAGCCAAAAAGGTTTCCTATGGACCACTGCACTCAGACGTCTGTCTTTTGAATTAACTATAATGATCGCAAATGTCTTATTAAACATGTCAAAAACTCTGCGTTTTGAAGCCATCGACACATACCTACCTGATTAATTGCAAAAAAGATGCTGTCATAAACATCTTGCTGTGTGTACACACTGCAGATGTAGTCATCTTCATCAACACCAGAGTAGTTTTTCAGAAACAGATGCTTGAATGCAACTGTGTTCTCTTCTTTGAAGGAAACCACTAATTGATTACTCAAACCAAAAAGGATAAGCTTAAAAAGAAAAAGTAGAAAGCAGTTTTTGAATCTTTAAACGTATATATGTATGGTTTCTCCTGGTAAATCAAACAGTTTGCTGTTTTTAACATGTGCAACACCACTGCTAAAATTAAAGCCTGGCTTTCATATCAGAACATACAGATTCACCAACCTGGGCTACTTTCACACAGGCTCCCCCCCCCCCCCCCAATTTTAGCCACTCAACTCGTGTGCGTTTTTCCTGTTTTCCCATAACATTGCCCTGCATTCATGCCTGAACCTTCCCCCCCCCCTAAAATAAATGTGTTTTTTTAACCTGGGGGGGGGGACAAATTTTCCATGCATGATGCTGCTGGGGTGTTCTCTTCAATGTGCTGAAATGGAAGGTGCTCCTCTTCAGTTTCAGTTAAAAAGAATGCCTCCTACCCCCTTCCTCCGCCTAGCCATTAGGGTGGGGTTTTTTTAACTTTTTAAAATCTCACTCAGCTTTACTGACAAGTCGCAACTGCAAGGGAAAGAGGAGGCTGTATTTAGGGTTTTCTAAAAATGCTGTTTGTTTAAGTAATATTAAACAGCACAATTGCACTTTGTTACATTGTGTGGATCTCTGAATGAAGAATAAAGAATAAAGAGGGACAAGAAGATTGCAAAGGAAAGATTCCCAAATGGAAGGTATGCCTTTGGTTTCAATGAAAAGATCACACATCCCTCCATCTATCTATACCATGTTTTAATTTTATTTTTTTAATCTCTAGTGTTGTATTGTTACGCAAGTACTCAAGTTACTCAATTCAAAAATCAAAGTTTTGTGTGTGTTTCCATTTTAACTCAGAAAGGGTGGGTGGGAAAAATCAGCTGCCAGTTGAAAGGGGGAGGCCTTTCCATGGGGGCGGGGGGTGTTGCACTATAGTAGGTAGGCAAGTACAAGGGGTTGAAGGCAAAGTTTTGCATTATTCCTGAGCAGTGCTATGAAAATATGCAGAAGGCTGTATTTTTTAAGTCTTGTATTATGTGCCCCAAATTTAAATTTTTTTAAAGGAAATGCAGGCAGAGATTCATGATGGAGGAAAGACCACAAGGGGGAAAGGAGTGATGGTAATGTGCATCTACTGTGAAAGGGAGAACTGTACCATATGGAATCCCAGTTGAAGATACTGCACTGGCAACTTGAGGAGATCAGAAGTACAGAAGCACCCCATTTCATCCCTATCTGTGTTAACTCTGTGCTCAAGAAATGAGGCCACTGGAACTGAACTGCAGGCACATCTATTTCTAAATTCAAGCACAGCTTCATAAAACCAGACTTCGGAAATTAAGCAGCACAGATTTTCCCCCCAGCCTAATTTTAAATACAAAACAGCTTCAACTATTCAACATTAAGATATCAGATGATGGTGCTTATTGCTTAATCTTATAAATAGCTTCATAAACTAATATTATTTGCATGGTGGTCCTTAAAATAAACTATGTGGCTCAGAGGAAACACACAAACCAAGAGGGGGGAAGTCTGTTCCATTTCTACAGCAGCAGACAAAACAGTAGTGATACTGAAACAACTGATAAGTGACTGGAGTTTATATAGCACTCCCCACTAATATTTTTCATGCTTGCTTATTAAAGAGTAGAAGACAACAGCCTCTATGCTCAAACACACACATACACCCTAAAGCCCTAGGAACCATCAGTAACTAATGGCTAACCTTGTATTCTTTTCAGTGGCAAATCAGAATAAACAAAGAACCTTGGTGGTCCAAATGTCACCAGAAAACTTTATGGCAGTGCAGTTACTTTCCTCCCTCCTTCTCCACTCCTTTGTTTACAATTCACTTTTGCTACTTAAAACAAAGTAGGACTTAAGTAGCCAACAGTTACTGAAAGACTGTTTATTGACTGCCC
Source organism: Gekko japonicus (assembly GCF_001447785.1). Taxonomy (NCBI): domain Eukaryota; kingdom Metazoa; phylum Chordata; class Lepidosauria; order Squamata; family Gekkonidae; genus Gekko; species Gekko japonicus. The sequence goes on along the minus strand of NW_015165315.1, from coordinate 222,601 downwards.
GATTAATGACCGAGCACAGTGCGTAACTCTAAATTAGCTTGTTTTAATTACCTGGGTGGTAACCATAACTATTTTCAATATCTGTAGCCCCAGTTTCCATGGTATTTGACGTCTGGCTCGGTATTTTTCACATGGATTCATAAAATAGAACTTTAAATCTTCCTTTAGAGATGCCTCTTCCTTATAGTCTGAATCTGGCTGAGCCATCATACTTCTGCAATAGATGGGTTGAGGTTTTAAGTTCAACATACCTTAATGCATTTTACACTTGTTCTTTTTATTCAGAAATCCATAAAGGAAAAGAGCTTCTCAATAAAGAGAAAGAAGGTACACTGCCCTTTTATAACAAAAGAAAGTTCTTTCAGCACACCAGAAGGGCCTGTTTGCACATCTCAGAAGGCATGGCATTGTAAAGATGGCTGTTTTCCAGAAAGCTGGTAAACATTAACATTCGATAAACCACGATTAAGACAGCATAAGTGAAGTACACAGACCTGTTTTGTTAGAAGACACTGCTGCCCTCATGGCACTTCTTAGTCCAACTGTTTGAGACACAGGCTAAGGGTCAACCTACATATTACATGCAATATGCAGTATGAAACACTCAACAGTTCGCATCTTTGCTGAAAACCACTATCAGGAGAGAACACTTTTCAGCAGGGAAGCAGCAGAGTGTACATGCTTAGCTCTTTCTTCATCTAAAATAACTCCCTGCTGCCTAGACACTTTGTTTCTAGAACTGTCTAGAGGGAATATCTGCAAAAATATGTACCTGGAACTGCCGGGGGTGGGGGGGGGAAGAGTTGCAGAGGAAAAGCTGTGGGTGGAGAAAGCACACCCTCCCCTTGCTATTTCTATGATGCTTCTTTCCCCACCAGGATTATCTTACATACAACTACTTTTAAGATATAAGTTGATCTCAGTGCCCTGACTCTAAAGAAGTACTCACAGAAATCCTGCAGTTCATCAGCACCTGAGTTTATAAACAGAATCCACCAGTGACAATGACTTCCTTCTTAGCCGCTTTTACCATCTGTCTATATTTGGCCCTGTAATGCTGCATAAACAGAACAGCCGTAAAACATCCTTCCACCGAAGGAACGAATGAAGCCAAAGGTCCCTGTGGCTATGCATTAGCCAAACAAGCCTAAAACTTGCCAGCTAACTCATGACCAAAAACATCAAACTGAAAAACTTTTTCTGCTCATTTGTGTTAAGAGCAAACACTGCCTTTCTGGAAACCCTAAGTAAGTACTTACCCAGTTCTACGAAATTACCAGAGTTGCATGGCTTTGAGCTGTGTGCGGAAGTCATATTGTTTGTATAGTAGAGTGGGAATGGAGAAAGTCTTAAGAACTTTATGCATCAGAAACCACTTATTAATTATTATTATTATTGTTGTTGCTGTTAGAGTCTGGCATAGTCTTCTCTTCTTCCTAGAAGGTCAAGGGTGCAACCCAAACCAAGTTCTACTTAGTACCCCTTTATCTATTCAGATTCAACAGAAATTGTCAGTGGCCTGCAATCCAGATTTGATCCACCCCTTTTTTGAACCTCCAGCCTGATAAATTATGGAGAACTCAGACGTTTTTGGATATTTAAGCTGGTCTTAATAAAATGGTGTTTGATAGCTTTTGATTTTCGATCCCAGTAACCAGAGATCATTTTCCAGAACAAACTACAGAACTTCAGAAGAAGGTTAACCTTTATTCCTAATTATGGGCCCGTGCAGAATTCTTTCCCTAATTCCGGAGAAACCCAAATGCTGTAGGGTGCTGAACTAATCAGGAACAGCCAATTGGCGGCCTGCCGCACAGTGATAAGAGCATTGCCAGGGGAAAAACCAGGATGCTTGCATTTGTACATCATGTGGTACCAAACCAAACCATAGGATTATAAACCATCTTCAAAACCATGGCTTCAGATCCAGCTTTGGACATATTCTAACCATAGTTAGTGGAGCAAACTTATTAAGACTAGCCATAGTTTTATGCAGTGTTTGAATCAAGCCATTATCACCAAGTAAATGCTTTGAGGAAAGGTAGTTCAAACCTATTACTCCAGAACATTCTCTTTTAAACACTGCTGAATTTTATGGGACTGTACCATGCACAACGATTCATTGTTTGCAGTAAGTACATGACGTAAGAACAACCCTTCTGGATCAGACAAGTGTTCCATCTAGTTCAGCATTCTGTCTCACGTAGGGGCCAACCGGTTACACCAGAGGATCAAAAACAGGGTGCAGAGGCCAAAGCTCAACACTTGTATTCAGAGGTTTACTGCCTTTGAAAGTGGAGGTTCCCTTTGGACACAATAGCTAGTAGCCAATGATAGACATAACCTTCATCAACCTGTCTAATCCCCCTTTTAAATTGTCCATGCCTGTTCATATTGCTGCATCCTCTGGCAGTGATTTCCATATTTTAATCACTGGTTGAGTAAAGAAGTATTTCCTTTTTGTCTGTCTTTCTATTGCCCATCAGCTTCATTTGATCTCAGGATGCCTTCACACCTGCAGTAGACCTAGCAGCTTTGGATACCTGAACCTTGGAACATGAACCAGCAATGTTGTTGTTCACAGTAATATGCAGTGAGAAGTTGTACAAGCGCTTCTTTGTTGCATTCACAGGCTACATTTATTTATTTATTTATTTATTTTAATCCCCCTAAGGGGAATTTTTTATTGGTTTTTTTCACAAGACTACAAACTACAACTGAAAATACAGGAGGGGAAACCACATCTAAGGAAAAAGAAAAGAAACCCACTAATAACTAAAACCCCAAGAATGGGAGATCAATACACCAGCTTATCTCAATGTTAGTCTAAAATGCTAGTAATACATTGAACATAGTCGGTTATGCTAGGTTATTTATCTTTAAACCATCCATTTATGTATTTCATGAAACCCTCAACGCATCCCAAAATTATTACAGAATTTCCAGGCACAATTCAGAGTCCTTCAGCCTCTATTTTCTCTTATCCTTTCTTATCCTCAATTTATATGGACTTTTGGGGGCAGCTGCCCCCTTTTCAGAAGAAGAGTCCTCGTCAGAAGACACCAAGCCTAACTCACCATCTGTTTTGCTTTCTTCTTCCTCCTTCTTGTCCTCTGCTGGTTCCCCCAGCTGTGTTCAAGGGCTACATTTATTGAAACAACCCCTGGCCCAAGCCGCTCACAAAACTAAAGGGTCTTTGACATGCTGCTTCACACTGTTGTTGTTCAGTCACACAGTCAAGTCTGACTCTTCGTAACACCATGGACCACATCACGCCAGACCACACTACATTGCTGAAATAGCGTGAGGCTCTCTTAATATTAAAGCACCATATAAAGGAGACCTAATTTTAAAGTCTAAACAGTTTCAAAGTTTTAATACTTTAAAATCCCAAGACAATCTCCCCAAGGCAAAAACCATGCAGTTGCACTCCACTGCCTTCAAATTGCCATTTTGCAGATGCATTCACTTTCAACATGCGTTTGAGATCTTCATTTAATTCAGATGAGTGACTCAGTGTAAGGCAGCAACAGCGTTACTCCTCTGTAGGATGCATAGAGATCAAACTGAACTTTCAGCATACATTTTGGGAAAGGGGCTTAATCCAGAGCCCTAATTCCTAGTGTTATTCCTAGTACAGGAACCTGCCACATGCATAAAGTGTCAAAGTTCTGTTTGCTTTCCTAAAGAAAAAACAACTTTAAGTATTTATTCTATGCACACTTACCTGGAAGTCCTAATGAATCCATTGCAGTTCAAAAGTAAACACACACAGGATCAGACTGCATGAACTCTACTCTGGAGCACCCCACTTAAATCATTTGGAGTAACTTTTAAGTAAAAAACGCAGTGTCACACTGCAAGAGTTTTGTTTTTTGTAGCAAGTTAAGGCTACAGCCAATGTTAAGGAACACAGAGCAGACATCGCATCAGCTATACATCCTTTACCACACTTCCCTAAAATTTTAGTACGTCCCTACATGCGTTTATTTGGTTAGGTAGTTCGATAGAACAACACACTTTCACTACAATAAATTATTTTTAGTCCCGATCGAGGGAGGTCATAAAGATAGGATAAATGACTATTATGGATCATTTTCAAAATGCGTTTCCAAAACCGGTTAACAGGCCTACCTTCACTTGTTGATAAGGCAGACCCTTTCACCCCAACCATGCGGGAGCCGGTCCTTCATAGCCCCAATGGGGAACGAGCTTCGCAACTATTGGAAGTTCATCGTTATCGTTTAAATCAAAACCAGCAGATTGGTAATGACGGAACAGGCGACTGTCCTCAATGTTCAATGAACTTCCAGACGAACTCGCAGCACATTTCCAAGTCCCAGGAAAGCACTCCCCTTTCCCTGCCACTCACCTGGTCACCAGCGTCCTCCCCTTACCCAGGTACTGCATGGCCATGATGCACGGACGCCGGCGCTTTCCTGGCCCTCGACCCACGGCTACACGCTCAGTGAGAGGGGCGGGACTCATGGAGAGTCGAGCAAGGAACAGTCGCTGGGGAAGCGGCGCTCAACTCAGCCGGCGCCGAATCACGTGGAGCTCAAGCGGACGCGCTGAGGCGCTGCTGTCAAGGCGAGCGGGACTTGTGGCATACCCTTCTCATGCGGTTCCGCTTGCTTTTCCGTGCGTAAAGTCCCCAGCACCTCGCCCCACTCCTCCTCTTAAAGCTTTTTACTGGCAACGAGGCGCTCCGTTGATTTTAAAGGCGCAAAGACGCGCAGAGTGTGGGCGTGTTGCTGACACTTGTCTGTCTGAATCAAACCGCCATTTTCCGTCGGTGAAAATCAGCGTGTAACCCTATTCCTACTTCTCCGTGGATGCAATAGGACGCAGCCCGAGCGTACGTGTGTTCACGCGGAATATTACGCTCTGAAGTAAGTAAACCTGCATCGGAGTGCAGCCTTACGGCAGGAAAAGTCTGCCTGCCAGTTTCCCTTTGGTATCTAGTTACCGAGGGGTAAGTAGTAGTAGCATCTTGAGACTAACATTTTATTCCTGATGGCAGAGTAATTAACAGCAAAAGTGCGCAACCTGGTTAAAAAGTGTAGATGAAGCTTTATTCGGGAACTAGCATACTTGATAGTGAAGAGTAGAGACAGAAATAGTTTCTTAACTACATCACTAGCTGACAGAGAGAGTAAGCATGGAAGGGGATATTGTTACAGAATCCTAGCATGAGCCTATGGGTGATTATGCAGAAATACACCCGACTCTGTCCAGTGTAAGAATTTACCTGTAGGCAACAGTCACTTCTAGACTAGACTACTATAACTTGCTCTACATAGGGCTGCCCTTGAACTTGCTCTGGAAACTTCAACTGGTCCAGAATGTGACTGCACAAGTCCTAGCGGGAACCCCCTAGAGAGCACACATACAACCTGTGCTGTGTCAGCTGCACTGGCTCCAATCGAGTTCAAGGTTCTGGAATTTACCTTCAAAGCCCTAAATGGTCTGGGACTCTCATATCTGCAGTCCTACATGCCCCTCAGAGAGCATTACATTCAATTGGTACCAACTTGTTGGTAATCCCTGGCCCCCAAACTGTTTGGCTATCCTCAACCAGCCTGGTGGAACTCTCTTCCTAGTGAGATCCAGGCCCTGTGGAACTTAGCTCACTCCCGCAGGGCCTGCAAGACTGAGATGCTCTGCCGGGCATATAGTTGAGGACAGTGATGGTCAGAAAGATCAGTAGCCTCCTGGGTTTCTCCCCCCCCCCTGCATTCTCTCCTGGTTAATATCCTCCCCATGGGTGGAATACTTCCCATGAGTGGAATATGGATTGTATGCCAACCACCCCAGCTATCTGTGATGCCATCTAACAGTAGATCAAATTGCTGGATAACTGTATTGTATGTATTGTATTTTTTAATGTATTGTATATTTATTCTATGTATTTTATTTTATGTATTGATGTATATACATGTTGTACACTGCCCTGAGTCCTCCTTGCAGGAAATGGAGTGGGATAGAAATTAAACAGAGCCACGCTTAGCTTCTAGAATGAGAGATCCTGGAATTTAAGCTTTCCTTTGATTCGGTCTTGAAGGCCTCGTCATTGACACTTGCTGTGGGTAAGCAGCAGTGCCTGCTTAATGACGACAAAATTGGACTCTGCACTCATCCACAGACATTCTTCTTTTTCCTGTGCTGGCCTGGAAACCCCCCAGAGCAAATTACAGCTGCAGTTAAGCACACTTACCTCAAATAACACCATAAGAGCTGCTTCCTCCATCATGTGATTTACTGAGACCAGGTGGGCAGAGACAATAGCAAATGTCTTTCCCCACTTCCCTCCTGGGAACAGTGGAAAGTTTTCACAGCTTCTTTCACTGTATAAGTTTGCTCAATGGTGATGTAATAAAAAAGAGGCTGATGTTTTTAATGAGATTCTACTTTGAGTTGTCGGTGAGGGCCCACAAGCTTAGAATGTACCAGATGAATTTCCCAGATAACACCTACCTACAGACCTCCCCAAATGAGGCCTTAATTGTTCAAACACAGGCCAGCATTCACCAGGAGCAGGGCTGGTTTGTGGCTTATTTCTTGCCACTTGGATGAGACACAGTTTAACATGACCTGTCAACACTGGAAAGCCTGCTTTTGAGACAAGAGGAATGGTTGGTGTGTAATTAAATTGAAGAAAGCCAATTCATATATGCAAGCCCTTCTTGATGCTTCAAACATCAAGCATTGGGCATGCCTGAATGCTGTTACAGCTTACACAGATTGCATGAAGAGAGTCCCATTACATATGCAAGTGTAGCGGAAAGTGAGCCAAATGGATTCAGAAAATACTACAGTATAATTCAATCAGTCTTTGCTTAGCCTGACTCCTAAGATGCTACAGTGCCCTAATTCCAACTTAGAATCGTGCAAAGTCAGTCTTACCTGATGTTCATGTTTAATTTCCTGTGGCTGACATTATACTCTGTTGAGACTGCTTTTCTCACTTCCGCTTCTCATTTTAAGTGCTAATAAGGATTATTGTCAGGCAGGGTGGTGTCAGTTCATGATCTGGCCAGTCTAAATGACCTAGGGATCTGAAGGTACAATCTTGTTATATTTAACAAGATTACAGGGAAGTTAAACTTTAAAGGATATGGGAAAGGTAGCTGTCTCTCTTCTTCTTTACAACTCTCTTGTTAACTACTGCCTAGGTGTGACTGGGGATATGCCAATACTGGGTTGGCTTAAAAACCAGCAGACACAACTATATTAGAATGTAACCCTATCAGTACCAGGCTTAGAAGGTTGTTGCCCTTTACTGTTAAATGGGGGGGGGGGGTAGTTTATAAAATACCAGAGCTGAGAATGAAGCAAAAAAATTACATGCATAGAATCTGAAAGTCAACAGATATAGCATATAACACACTGTGAATTTGCTTAACTATCAGAGCCAAACACAGAAAGGACTGTTTCATGCCTACTCATAAGAAAAGTCCAGTGAGCTTGCTTTATTGCCAATCCTGACTAGCAGAGGACTGTATAGGTATTTCAAGGCCTACCTTGAAAGGCTGTGGTCAAATTTATTTATTTATTTTTCAGATTTTTATCCCACCCTCCCAGCCGCAGCTAGTTCAGGGCGGCTCACATAAAAACAGATAATTACATTAAAACATAGTTGCAGTTAAAACAATTTGCCTAGGACCTCTTGTGCACACCAGAGGAAGAAAAAGAGACTGGATTTATACTCTGCCCTTTACTACCTGAAAGAGTCTCAGAGCAGCTTACAATCTCCTTTCCCTTCCCCTCACCACGACATACACCCTGTGAAGTAGGTGGGGCTGAGAGAGCTCTTTTGAGAACTGCTCTTGAGAGAACAGCTCTAAAGGAACTTATGACTGACGCAAGGTCACACCAGTAGCTGCATGTGGAGGAATGGGGAATCAAACCCAGTTCTCCCAGATTAGAGTCCATGCTCTTAACCCCCTGTGGTGGCATGATTCACCACAAATTTGTTTTATTTTTGTCTTCTACTGCAAAATGCCATGCTCATTACTTGAACTGTAATGGGGGCAGAAAGGATAAGATGAAATAAAATGTCCTTTGCAATCATACTAATGTACATTTTTTGGAATTATGCTTTCTTTTATATTGGAGATTTCTCTAGCTCCAAACAAACTCAACCACACATTTTTGAAACACAGCAATATTAAATCCTTTCTGGACATACTAGAAGGTTGAAACAAGAAAGTGCTGATTAAATCTTTACTCTTCACGTCAAGTGTTAATTAACTTGAAAGTTTAATACAATATCCACTACAGCATCTTTCTACAAAAAGTGAACAGTACATAACGTTTTCAAAGCTTGTACACAGTACATAAAAATGCCTGGCTGTTCATTCAGCACCTTGCCATGACTACTGCTTTTACATCTGAAGTTTTTAAAAGTCTAAAAATATTTCCTTTTTTACCCCATATCTGTTTTCCAAGTAGGTAAGAGGATAGCAAATAAGGCATCTATAAAAATCCACTTCAACATCAAGGTTCTGGGCCACTGTTTAGCAGCTTTAAAATCTAATGCAAATTGCACAAAATGTTAGGAACATATTTCTGGTTAGTTCTATGTATTATCCATTCCTCTTATGTTATTGCAAACAGTCTGCAGCTGTTTAATATGGACAGAAATACATAAACCAGTGTCTTACACTATATTTGAAAGAAAAAAAGGCGTTCCATTTTACTGTAAGTCTGTGTCTCCCACTTCATTTTCTTCTTGTTGTCTGGACTGCAATGGTAGGTGTGAAAAACCGGAATGTTTGATTCAGTGTGTGTTTTAATCCTTGTATCTCTGTTGACTCTGGACAAAGCACTAATCAGCATCATCAGATGAATGACAGTGAGACAACTTGAGCATCCAACTATACTAGTCTTTGCAGCTAGTATAGACATGTACAGAGAACTGTAATGAACAAAGTACCTTGGGAAAGCAAAGTGTGTAAGACATTTAGTGGATAGTCATCCAAACATTATGCCTGTTAGGCTAAGAGCATAAGACCAGCATGCAATAGCACAGGCAGTTTTCCATTGCATTCCTCTTCAGTACTAGTGAATGTAATAAATTAACTGGAACTCAGAGTTATCAAAAAAGTTACACAGTCATAGGTTAAAAGTTTACCATTTAAATGCTGCAAGAACATTACAGTGGAGTTTTGTGTATTGTGTACAGAAATCGCAATGAGTGTGTAATCCAGGAGTTTCCAAATACTCTTGTCAATATGTTTAAGACCTAAAAATGAAAAAAGAATGCTATATCAAATAAAATTGTTTCAAACACACACGTTATGGATTTGAGAAATCATTGACCTTGATACATTCAAAACAAATCATTTTTCTCTGTAGACACTGTTAAAGTTGCTGGAATGTGCAAGATCTGCAAACTGGGGGGGGAGAGACTTTGAAACTGTGTAAATAGGTGTGTTCACAACTGCAGATGGCTCTCTTTGGTGAAGACAGGCAAGCAGAAACAGAATAAAGCATAACAAAAATTTAAAGCCCAATACAAGCACAAGAGAAGAATACTGGGAGAGAAGGTGTTGCCAGTGCACTAAATGTATTACTTAGAACTGGAAGGTGGAGTGCAAAATCAATATAGGATACTGCTTAAATGCAAAATGCACAAGCAATGTTTGTGGAAATGGATCAAGCATTCAGAAGCTGGTTTGGGCACCTCCTTATTCACTAACCTTTTACAACAACAGAAGAGTGTTATGGGGCTCTCTTCTTCTAATCGGTACCTTCCTGAGTTCGGTAGATCTTTGCACTGTGCTATAAATGCATGGAGTTCTGTCTCTGGAAAGCCTTCTTGCTGGTAATGCTGAAAAATGGCACTACTATTAGATTCAATACACTCAGACTGAAAACTACTGCAATAGATAAAACTTCAGTTCCAACAGCTGCTGATCATTTCCTCTTCATACAAAATTACTGCATGCAAGCATACCAGATAGCAAAACAGGTGAAGGAAGGGGGTTGGATTCCAGAAGACACAGAGATAAATAGCAGGTGTTTTTGAAATGACCCCAGCTTCTCCCCAAAAGTAGCTGGAGATTAGAAACTGCATGCACAGCACCCACAAGTTACTGTGGGGAGCAGGGTCAAGCCCTCAGCTACCAGAATCAGGCTAAAAGGGAGCAGCTTTCTGTGTGGTTCTGCTTCCCCCACCCAGATGTGGGGAGAAACTGGGCCCCCAAGTATGCCTGTTATCAGATGTGCATTTTCTGAGCCAGCTTTCCCAACTCGTTCCCCCCCCAAATGCCATACTTTTAAGGGTCATTGGCCTTGAAGAACATACACACTTCAGCATGTATTTTCCAAGCCCCAAAACTCCCATACCCTCTGCAGCTTCTCTGAACAAGTAAAGAGACTACTAGCTCAAGCAGAAGAACAGCTGCTGCCATCCCCAGAACTAGCTTCAGAGGGACCTAAGCTCTCCAGTCCAATAAAGGACCCACTTATGGAATCAGGATTCCACGCTTGTATCATTAACTGGATCAGGAAACCATATGTATTGAAGAAGAAGAGTTGGATTTATACCCTACCCTTAACTTGGAGTCTCAGAGTGGCTTACAGTCTCCTTCCCTTCCTCTCCCCCCCCAGCAGACACCCTGTGAGGTACATGGGGCCGAGAGAACTGCTCGAGAGAACAGCTCTAAGAGAACTGTGACTGACTCAAGGTCACCCAGCTGGTTGCATATGGAGGAGTGGGGAATCAAACCTGGTTCTCCTGATTAGAGTCCGCTGCTCTTAATCACTACACCAAACTGTACATCCAACTCAGATTGTGCATTTCACTGAAAGCAATGCAGTGCAGACAGGCAACATCTGTTACCAGATCTTTTATGTATCCTCATGTAGCCAGCCCTGCAGCTTCTGTTCCAACCACACAGAATCTGTTCACAAACAAGCAATACCCATATAGTGGGAGAATACTGAAAAGGTATTTAATTTATGGACCCAGAACATGATTTCTTTAAAATAACTTCCTGAATGAAAACAGGACTTATTTAATACTTGGAAATAAGGGTACATGTCATGGCATATCAAACTCAAAAACTGAAATCCAGGTGGTAAGCCGTGTTGGTCTGAACCAGTAAAACAAATCTAGAGTCCAGTGGCACCTTGAAAACCAACAAAGTTTTATTCAAGGTATGAGCTTTCGTGTGCACGCGCACTTTTTCAAATACAATGGAATGGAAGGTAAGGTTCAAACTTGCCAAGATGCCAAAAATGAGAATTCCAAACAAGCATTTTTAGATATAACTTTTGTATAAAAGTGGCCAAAACTATGAGGAGGGGAAAATACACAAGGATTCTTGTATCAGAGAATCAGATAAGGCCATTTTTAAAAGCACTGGTTCCATATGCCCCCTCCAGAAACCCCTCAAGCATACCTTAACAGTTTCATATGTGTCTGTAATAAGAGCAATGAAGAGACTCAGCACCATGTAGATAAACAAACTAATGAAAGAGTAGAGGTAGATCCGACTGAATAACCAAACCAAATAGCTTTTCTGCTGCATCTTTTCAAACGTAGCAAACATGTCATCACCATTTATTAAAGAGAAGAGACATTCCGAAACCATATTCAAAGAACGGAACTAGGGAAAAAAGTGAGCCAAACACACAAAAGTTAACAACTTTTGAATACAATCACAAAGTTAGTGACAAACAAGCTATTTCCTTGGCACTGACGCTTTTGGTACTAGGGTATTTAGACAGAAGGCCACTCCATCCCCCTCTTTCAAATGAAGTGGGGAGGGGCAGGGTTGGGCCACTGGCTGATGGGAAGTGAGAACCAGCCTACACTCACACCAGGCGCCTGACGCAGGATGTGTGGGCAGCCCAAAGAAGGGGCATACAAGGACCTGCTTTAGTCTGGCTTTCACTCATTGGTCACAGCAACACACCAAGCAGTAAGCTGATCCCCTCCCAGCCCATAGCAGGAGCAGTGCAAGGAAATGTTACTTCAATGGGACACAGTACAACTGAGGTGACCCACAGACCTCGTGACTGGGGGGACTGGACGTGACACACCTCCCTCAAGCACCACAGAAGACTTGGCAAGGAAGAGCATGAGCTGTATCCATGTGACAGCTCAGGGTTTGGAGCCAGGGTGGCCTCACTGGTAAGATCAGGGATGCACAAAACAGAGAAGACCTGACTTTTCTGCCTCCCACCAATTGCCTGCACTGCAGTAAGGTCTGGAATGGCTTTTTGGCCTGTGTGTGCTGCAGATCCCTCAAGAGCAATGAAGATAAAGTTGGTCCTTTGATTATCCTAGCTTACAGTGTCGGCTCTCCTGATGCCGCAGATAAACAAAGTTAGGGCTGTGAGAACCCTGGGCTTTAAAAAATTATGTTTCTAATATTATTTTAATACCGTCATTCCCCCTTGGCGTTCAGGGCAGCATGTGTAGATTAATGGATGTCTCCCCTTCCTTTATCCTTCAACAACCCTTTGGGGTGAGGCTGAGAGATGGTATAACCTTGGGCCACTCAGTCAGTGATAGCAATTGAGGGATTTAAATCTAGATTACCCTGGTTTGACCATTTAATCACTATGCCAGCTCCATAACCTATATGTGTGATGCGAACTAGCAAATGCCTGTTCTGCATACATTTTCCTGTGTTTTAAATGTTTACTATGCATAATTTATTCTAGTTTTGTTAAGTTATAGGGGGAACTAGTTGGAGTTTCAAACCACCACTAGAACACTGAAATCAAGTACACACAGGCCGTTTCCACATTCTCCGTTTAATCCATGTTCACCGCAATGTCCAAGCAATTCTGCACTAAAATCAAATTCAACCTTTTTAATCCAGGTTTTCCGCCCATTCTGCTCTAAAATAGAGTTCAACCTTCTTTTTATTCCGTCCCCCCCCCCCCCAATTCTGCATTACATTAATTCCCTTCAGTGGTCAGCCCTGTTTCAACCTGCTGTTGCCCTGGGTTATTTGAATGATGTTTTGGACTTAATTTGCTTCAACTCGAACACTGAGAAAATCCAGAATGGCAGGCAAATGTGGAAAGGACCTCAGTGTGACCCCACAGAGCTTCTGAAGTGTCAGGAAATATTATCTATTCACTTTCAAACCACCGTTTGCTGTCAAATAGGGTAGAAACTTGTTTTTTCCACTTGTAAATGAAAAGTTTGACAGATTCTGACATTTGTACCCAGTACCCTATTTTGCACCTTTTCTGCATTCCCAAGAAGTCACAGAATACACATAGCTACAGTTAACATCAGTGGGAACATTTTCAGGACTACATGTTTAGTAGTAAGTATTTTCAAAGGGTTGTTCAGAAGTGTTTCAGAAGACAGAAATACCATCAGCTAGGGTTGCCAGCCTCCAGGTGGGGCCTGGGGATCTCCCGCTTTTACAACTGATCCCCAGCCGACAGAGATCAGCTCCCCTGGAGAAAATGGCTGCTTTGGAGGGTGGACTCTGTGGCATCGTACCCTGCTGAGGCCCCTCCCCTCCCCAAACCACGCCCTCTCCTGGCTCCACCCCCAAAGTCTCCAGGTATTTTCCAGACTTGGCAACCCTACCATCAGCCCCTATAGGCATGCTGGTAGCATGCTTATTTCTATATTTCCTACCTTCCCAAGCATTTTTTTAAATGGGACAAACTGTTACACTTCCAAAAGGAGTTGAGATAATTTCTCTGTAATATTGTAAAAATGAAAACCACACAGTACCTTAACATGATATGGACCGAGCACAATCCAGCCACAGAAACAATAGCCCAAATAAATCATAGCAGCACAACAGCAGAATCGAATTACATTGGGCAGTGCCGCACGTAGAGTCAAAATCAGTAGCTGCAAAAAACAAACAAACAACCCCCCCATCTGTTAGACTTTGTCTAGGCATTTAGCACTGCTAGGTAGCAACAGAAAATAAAATACATACAACAGCATGGAGATCCAAAAAGATCCTTACATTATATTTCTGAAAGAAACCTAGGTAGCGAATCACTCCAAGCCACACAAGCATGGTAGAGGTGCCCAAAAGGATACTGCAGACATCATAGCTTGTTAGACTCTGTGTTTCATAGAAAGACAAAAAATAAAAAACAAGATAAATTGAAAGCCTATTGGCCTTTTCTAGATCCTTTCCTGGTCACAGACCCTACTGTGTAATTGTAGCAAAATTCAGGGTTGTTTCAATAGCCCCAGCAGTAGCTGTTTTGGGGGGCAGGGAGGTGTTCTAGAGCAAAAGAACTACAGTGGGGTCTGTCACTAAAAAGTGAAGATTATGAATGCATGTTAGACTGGTCACAATCAGAAGTAGCATTTGATCATAGAATCATGGAGTTGGTAGGGACCTCCAGGGTAATCTAGTCCAACCTCCTGCACAATGCAGGAAATTCACAAATACCCCCCATACCCCCAGTGACTGCTGTTCCATGCCCAGAAGATGACAAAAAACCTCCAGGATCTCCAGCCAAATTGGCCTGGAGAAAAATTGCTTCCAGACCCCAACGTGGTGATCAGCATTTTCCTGGGTGTGTAAGAAAGGGCCACAAGAACTAAGCACTGATGCAACCCTTCCTGCCTTCCCTCTCATGATCTGCCTAAATTCAAAGAATCAGCAGTGCTACCAGATGGCCATCTAGCCTCTGTTTGAAAACTTTCAAAGAAGGAGAGCCCACCATCTCCCGAAGAAGCCTGTTCCACTGAGTAACCGCTCTAACTGTCAGGAAGTTCTTCCTAATGTTTAGCCAAAAACTCTTCTGATTTAATTTCATCCCATTGATTCTGGTCCGACCTTCTGGAGCAAAAGAAAATAACTCTGTACCATCCTCTAGATGACAGCCCTCCAAGTACCTGAAGATGGGTATAGCGTGTTTTAAACATCTCAAACAATTCACTCTATTAAAATTTAAGGCTGGCAGCCTAGCCACCCTTACCAAGCAACGGGCAATACTTTTGCTCCATTAGCAGACAGGGAGGAAGAGGAGAAGGAGATTGGATTTATACCCTGCCCTTCACTCAGAGTCTTAGAGCAGCTTACAAACTCCTTTCCTTTCCCCTCCCCACAGCAGACACCCTGTGAGGTAGGTGGGGCTAAGAGAGCTCTTTCAAGGACAGCTCTGATCAGAACTATGGCTTGCCCAAAGTCATCCAGCAGCTGCAAGTGGAGGAGTGGGGAATCAAATCCAATTCTTCCAGATTATAGTCCATGCACTTAACCACTACACCAAAATGGCTTGTGGGCTTTGTACACAAGACCTTGAGAAGGGGTGTTGGAAAAGGCAATGTCTGGTGTACAAAGAAGAGAAGAAAACAAATCAGCCAGTATTATAATGCCCCTGTATAAATCGATGGTGCGTCCTCATTTGGAGTACTGTGTACAGTTCTGGTCACCACACCTCAAAAAGGATATTATAGCATTGGGAAAAGTGCAGAAAAGGGCAACTAGAATGATAAAAGGGTTGGAACACTTTCCCTATGAAGAAAGGTTAGAGCACTTGGGGCTCTTTAGCTTGGAGAAACGACGGCTGAGGGGTGATATGATTGAGGTTTATAAGATTAAGCATGGAATAGAGAAGGTCGAGAAAGAAGTACTTTTCTCCCTTTCGCACAATACAAGAACTTGTGGGCATTCCATGAAATTGCTGAGCGGTTCGGTTAGAACGGATAAGAGGAAGTACTTCTTCACCCAAAGAGTGATTAACACTTGGAATTCACTGCCACAGGAGGTGGTGGCGGCTACAAGCATGGACGGCTTCAAAAGGGAATTAGATAAGCATATGGAGCAGAGGTCCATCGGTGGCTATTAGCCACAAGGTATAGATAGGAACTCTCAGTCTGGGGCAGGTGATGCACTGTATTCTTGGTGCTTGGGGGGGGCAACAGTGGGAGGGCTTCTAGTGTCCTGGCCGCACTGCTGGACCTCCTGATGGCACCTGGTATTTTTGGCCACTGTGTGACAGAGTGCTGGACTGGATGGGCCATTGGCCTGATCCAACATTGGCTTCTCTTATATTCTTATGTTAAGACCCTGAAAGGGGCAGTAAGAAGACATTTAGATAGGATAGTGAGGACAGTACCTTCTCTCACCTGTTCAGTGTCATTCCTTGTCTGTCTCCAATTTCCTTCTTCTTAGAAGTGCCACAGTCAGTCTCTCCCTCTCCTTCAGCTGGAGATGTAGTTGGGAATCAATCTCTGTCTCTCCTCTTTCCTATCAAGCATGTTAGTTCCTAAATAAACCTTTATCTACCTTTTAATCAGGTTGTGCATTGTTGCTGTGTTAACTACTCTGCCAGCAGACATTACCTCAGTATTAGATGGTTCAGGGCCCAGTGTATATATTCATGCCATTTTAAATATGTAACCTAGAACTCTAGTACACTACAAGGAGTTTTTGAGTAAGACGAAGGGTTTGAAAAACCTGTGCTGTCAATGCAAGCATCTTACCTTTGCCTGTATTTCCATCTTCAGCGTAGAACCAATTATAGTTAGGACATCACTAACAATGATCATGATATACCATCCATTGACAAATTCCATCTGATCGCTGAAAGATATTTCTTTATTATAATGATGCAGGGAAAAGGCCACAAATTCCTAAAGGGAGAGGGTGAGAGAAAGAAGAGAAATTGTGACTGAAAAGCTGGTGAGACACTGTATTAGGAAATTGTATCAAGCTTAACTTACCCTTTGTAGACGAATTCCTTTAATCACAGATCGTGTGCAAAGAACCAGTGATGCTGAACATGTCAATATGACAAAAGCATCAAAGATCATCATGTAGTGAGTATTCTTCTGTACTAAGGGGGGGAAAATCAGACATATGATGTGTTTTAAAAATCTTGTTTCCTTTTTCCCACCTGCACTCATTCATTATTTACTACAGTTATATTCCAGTCTTTGTTCTCTCATGGAGCTCAAGGCAGCATAGAAAGGCAGTGTATCATACCTGCTTAGCAAAAGCAAGATTACAGAATCATGTGGCTTCCTAGTGGACCTTGGGACCAAAGTGTGTACTTCCATCTGTGTAGGCAAAATGTTGTTCATGAACTAGCCCTGATAAATGAAGCCAACTAGGAAGAAGTCTGCTTTCTCTACAGAGAGGTGACCACCATGGAAGGGAGACTGCAGTGCTCAGTGATCTTGGAGATTACAGCACAGATGGGTATGGCCAAACAAAGTTAGCCTGTTGATCTAGCAGTCGCCATTCTTCAACAAAAACAGCTTCACAGGGAGACTCCAATATGAAACAAGGAACTAGAATCGATCAAGAGGTTTAGTGTACTCTCTTCCTGAAGGGCTTAACAAGAGCTGAGGAGTCCTTAGTCGGTGTCAGCTATCTTGCTATCAGGCAGAGGTGTCGAATGCATTTGTTACAAGGGCCAGATCTGACATAAATGTTACTTTGTCAGGCTGGGCCATGTGTGCCATAAAATGTAATACCAGGTATGGAAGATATAAGCTTGATAAATGACACGGGCAAACCCAATTAACTATATTAATTTTTACTCAAAATACAAACAAAAGCTATTGATCCCTGGAAGTGAAAGCAATCAATTTTGGGGGGAATCCACAAAAGCCCCAATAAATGTATTTAATCATATGCAAGATTAGTTTTTCCCCCAAGGGATACCATGTGGGGGGGTAATCTTATATTTCCATACAAATTAGATACTATTTGTATATATAGCACTTTTAAGGAGAGAAGTTATCTTCCTTGCAAGTAAATAAGGAAGTTTTTCAGCACCCTCCCCATATGCCCAGCCTCAGCAGCCAAGCATGGCTACGATTCATCTCTCACTCTTTGTTTCCTCTCTTCCCCCATCCTACCTCTGAGGATCTCGAAGAGGCACACCTGCTCCCCCCTCCACCACCCCATTCCCACCACCACCAACAATCCTGTGAGGTTGGCCAGGCAGAGCAACCAGCCCTGGGTGACCCAGACGATAGGTTCCCAGCTCAGGAGGGGGGGTCTGAACCTGGCTGTCCCAGACCCCCCCCCCAGTTCTCATCCTTCCTGCATTTCCCATAGAAGTGGCAGGGCTGTGGGGAAGGCCTGAAGGAAAGACTGTTTCCAAAACCTCCAAGGGGTGCTTATTGTCCTCCCATTACTTCTTTTCCTTCGTGGGCTGAGAACAGGTGTGGGAAGGAAAGGAGGTCACCATTCCCCTCAACACTCACTCTGCCTCCCAGTTCTGCAGCTGTTCATATGTGCAGCGGCAACAGGGGCACCCCTTTTTCCTTTCACTCCTCCACTCATTCCCAAGGCCGGAACATCTTTCCCCTCAGAGTTGCATACAGAAGATAGCCCAGCTGCCTCTCAACCCACATGTTGGCCCTCCTCCGCCTCTCTCCCCTGACAGCCCCACTGTTTTGCTGGCAAGCCTCCGCTCCACGTGCCCACTCTCACCAACCCCCCCTCACGGCCGTCATTTGGTTGGCAGTGGCAGCACCAGAGACTTGGCTCTGCCCCTCCATGTTGTAACTTTGCTGAGCTGCAGTCAGAGGAGGCAGGAGAGGGAAAAGCACCACACCTCCTCTTTCTCCTCCTTCACTGCCATCCCCCCCCCACTATCTTACCTAAGCCTCATAGTCCTGTCCCCTAGCAATTTCCTTTCCATTTCTTGACAGCTTTAACCACACACACCTCACTGTATGCGCCCCCCCCCCAAGCAGCCTCCTGCCTTCCCTTTCCTTGCACCAGTTGGTTGTGGGCCAGATAAGAGCCCTGGACAGGCTGGTTCTGGCCCCCGGGCCGTATGTTTGACACCCTTGCTCTACAGCCGTTTCTGGTGTTAATTAACTTACCAAAACTATAGAAATGACATGTTACTATTAATGGTTGCTGTACTTCTTTTGCTTACATCTGAATTTTTCATTATTTCATTTCACCCTTTACTTCCATGCCCCTCGCTGTTTATACTTTCCCCATAGCATCATATAAATGTCTGCCCAGTGAGGATCCACTACCTGCATGAGACCAAGTGGTCTTTAATCCACAAAGTGTTATGACAGAATAAAATCTTGTTAATTTTTAAGGTGCCACTAGATTCCCGTTTATTGTAGCTCGTCAGAGTTTCCCATGAATTGGAGGTAAAACCACATCTACTTTGTGAATCACATATTTACATTAAGATGTGGCTGATCCTAGTAATTGACAGGGTCATGCTTAGTCCTCATTTAGGGGTCTATAGAAGCTAGAACTGGATATTACTGCTTGTGTCATTGAAAAGCAGTAGTCCCACTTAATCTCCTCCTCTCTTCCTCCTCCCACTGTCTTGGATCCACCCGAGCATTTCCACCAATGAAATTATTTCAGGGGGGATTTGGGGCTGCAGTGGAAGGTGAGAAAGTCACACTGTGCATGGAGATCCTTCCATCTGTGGTGGATCCAAGCTATGTCTGTAACATAAAAACATGTGACATGTTATCACATGGTGAGTCTCTGTACTCTCTTCTACTTATTGGCTGCCATTTATAGAGATGGGAAATCGGCACCATCTTTGTGGTACTTGGGGGTATGTTCTCATTTCTTGTAGGCTTGGACCAGGTCAGCAACAGATTGCTGCTTTCATACATCTAAGCACTGGGCTTGACAAGAGGATAACTGAGGTTTCTCTTGTGAAGCAGAGTATCATTTCCTCTAATATTTTTGAAGCCCTGTCTGTAAATATGGCATCCTCACCTAACGAGGAAGGTTGGCTATGGCCAGGGGTCATTTCCTGCAGGAGCGCACAGGAGTGGAGCTCCGGCAGTAAAGAGCCCAAGGGGTGGGCACATGCAACAAGCCCCACCCCCTGCTCCTAGCAGCCCTCAGTCAGAGCAAGAAGCAGCCAGGTAAGCTGCAGAGCCCCCCCCGCCCCAGTCCAAAACAGTCCAGTGGCACCTTTAAGACCAGGTTTTATTCAGGTACAAGCTCTCCCTCCTCTGTGAGGGCAGATCTGCACATACCCCCCCCCAATAGCTAGCAATCCAAAACAGTCCAGTGGAGCCTAAGTGGTGGGTGTTGCCTTCTGACACACTTCCGGTGATGTCAGGGGGTGTGGCATACACAAATAAGTTGTGCTAATGAGCTCCTGCACCTCTTTTTCTACGAAATAACCCCTGGCTATGGCCCTGCTGGAAAAAGGACTCATTACCACAACTCCCCACAGCCTACCACAGGGATATCACCATGAAGAATATCATGTACAGAAACTTGAATGCTTATGGTTAATGTACCATTGCAACCCTGCTGTGGGTTAGGAAAAACCATATAGCATGAAGCCTCTGAATCTAGTAACATTTGAAATTAACAAGCATTCTTGTGTATTTTACAGCCTCTATGGGTGTATATAAAAACATTAGCACTTTACACAGATCAGTAGAGGACTCCATCTAGTGTACAAATTAAGCAGTTTTCCTATATTACTTCAGTTCCATTAAAATATAGCATTTAACCTTTTCAGAATTTAATACTCTCACTCACAGTCTTTGCCCTCTTTCCATTCCTAGAGCAAGGCTATTTCTAGCATCTCCTTTTTAAAGTCATAAATCACAAGTGCCAACGGAATGGTTGGCTATGTGGCAATTACACTTTAGCAATATGTCACTGGGTGATAACCTGCATTTGCCAACAAGTGGAAAGTAATAGCTAATTTCCAGTGACCCGAATAAGTACACACACATAACACAAACCTTTGCAAAATGCAGATCTCATATACTGCATTGCATAGGCATCCATAAAATATTTTTCATGTACTGCTTACATCAACATGTGAAGCAGGCCCAAGACAAAAGGCCTGCTTCCTAAAATTCACATACATCCAGCCATTCTAAAGATGTTGTGGCCTAAAGTATAAAATCAGACTCCCCTGAATTAAACCCTGAATTATCAGCATAATAGTGGCCTGTGAAAAGAATGGACAAATTTCTCTTTTTAGCTTTTTAACTAAAAAGATTAGTTATAGAGCAACACCAAATATATGTGAAGTTGGTACTTACTTGATCCAGAAACATGCCATTCTTTACATTCCTTGATTGCAATATCATTGTCGAGGCTTATTTTAATTCTTCCACTATGTGCTTTGTTATCAAACACTATCTATGTGGGGGGAGGAGACAGAATACGTACGTTTATATAGAAGACTATGTGCATATACTATCTTGACATAACTAAAACTGGATTAAAAGTCGTCTTAATCTCCCCCCCCTTGATAAAGTCTTACTTGTTTTCAAAGTTTTGTTCATAGTGTGGAGCTCACAGATGTTCATGCCTGTTTCATGCTATATCCTACATGGAAGCATTTCCCATGTAAATAATGAGCAACTGCTTAACACTATCAGTTTTTTTGTTTTAAAAATAAGTCTGTAGCCCTCATGGCTGAAAGCGCAAACCTGAAAAATATGGGGACAATGCTTCCAAGTCTCAAAAGTGAAACATTGCCAAGGGAATTGGGGTTCAGTACTCTGCACAGCTCCTTGATTGTCCCCCTCCCCAATGGCCACTGTTACTATGCCTAGCATTCTATTTAGTAACCTTACCCATACCTCCCCCAACAACATTTACTAAAGAAAGGAATCTCAGGAGAATAACAATCAGTATAAATGGCAGATTCAGACTACAGAAACTGGATAGTCACTCATTTGGAAAGCTGAGGGAGGTACAGACAGAATACAGATTTTGCCTGAGGGAGGTGCAGACAGAATACAGCTCTTGCCTGTTAGCTATCATTCCATACGTATTAATAAAGACTTCTTTTTAATCAATATTTATAAATGGTGAACTGAACTCTCAATAGAAGAGAGTAAGAGTTCAGTAGCACCTTAAAGCCTAACAAAGTTTGTGGCAGGGTATGAGCAGTGATTCAAGAAACCCATACATTTTGTTAGTCTTTAAGGTGCTACTGGACTCTTGCTCTTTTCTACTGCTACAGACAGACGAACACTGAAAGCCATCTTGAACTTTCAATGTATATTATGTATTTTACGTAAACAGTTTCTAACCCATACTTGCAGATCAATGGCTCTCAGTGTAGCTTTAAAAAATTAGACCATTTAAAAATTAGCACCATTAGTAATAGTAATTTGTTAAAAGTAATGCCAGCAGTAAAACCAAGAACAATCCTTAAAAACTCCAGCAAATAGATTTATTAACACAGCAATAAAACATGCAAAAGAAAAAGCAGGCAATATACAAACAGCATCAATAATACTTAGATCTAGAGTGTTATAAGGAGATTTTAAACACTAGCAAAAAAAAAAAAGACTTAACAAAAAACCTGGGTAAATAAAGTCTAAGGTGGTGCTGAAAATTTAGTAGGGTTGGCTCCAGTGGAATAATTTTTTTGGGGGGGGAGTTCCATAACTTGAAGCACCACAACAGAGAAGGCCCTGTCCCTGGTGGCACAATTCCAATTTAGACAGCATACAGAACTGAGCCTCCAAAGATGATAGACAGGTTTGTCTGAGATAGTAACAATAAAAGTCAGACATTATCCCTAAACTAGGTATAACCAGCTGTTAATTCCTGAGCCCAGTCTAGCCCCATAAGAGTACTGTTTTAACATCTTCTCCTATACAGGTGCAAGGAAGTTGTGTGCGGAAAGGAGGAGCAGCCATAGGACTGCCAGAAGATGTGCTAATGTGATTCTGGCTCATCATTCCCAACTCATTCACAGAGTGACCTTTCAGAACCATTGGAACTCTACAGCATGGGAACGATTCATCCAAGCTTCTACTTACTGTCAGGGTAAAATCATAGCAATCTGGAAGTTCGTGGTGACGAACCGTCTGAAGATTGATGGCCTTCAGTTTGAACGTGAGCTGCACAGTCACAAGTCTAGAAGACAGTTTGGCATTTATTTCTACCGTTACCAACCAGGTGCACGAACACAAGCAGTTGGTACTGCACCTCACCTATGGAAGTCAAGAGTGAAGTTGAAAGCGCTCCTCCTCAGTGTCCCATTATCCAGTGGCTGCATTGGCTCCACATAAAAACATTCTGCAAGAAGAACACAGGCACAGACTGCATGGGAAGCCACCTGGCATCTCACAAGGTAAAGTTAGCTTTAGATAGAAGGCAAGCAACTAGCAGTCAGTGTTCCCTCTAAGCTGTGCATGTGACCAGCTGCTCATTAACACAGGAAGCCCCACTCAGCAGCAATCTGGAGCCGTGCAGGGTCTTGCACTGCCCATTGCCCATTTTAAGATTACAGCAGTTACATTCTGCTCGGGATGTGAACGGCTCTGTTCAGTGGGGGGGGGGGATCAGAGGGAACGTGGCAGTCCCTTGGACCAAATCTGGCCCTGCAATGTCTCTAGTCCTTAATGACCCTAATGCATTTTAATCACAGTAGGTTCTACAATGTTTCACTCATTTACTTTATAAAGAAAGGCAGTCATGATTTTTATATTACATGTAAGTTTTACTATACATGCATTCTAGACACACACATCCACTTCTTGATGGGCTCTTTCAAATTTCTTGGCTCCTCAAATTGCACAACTGGAAAAAAACCCCTCACATGCCACTTCAGAACACTTCATATATGTTTTAAAGCCAATGGTTGGATCCAGCACAAGGAGCTTGTGAGGATCAAGAAAACTGCTGATCTTCCTGGTGTTACCCTCCCCCCAGCAGCCACCTCAACCCCTAGGACTAATAGTCATGAGGGTTGAAACTCTGCAGTGAGGAAGAGGAGGAATCCTGAAGATTTCTTACTATATGTAAGAAACATTTTCTTCTCATTAAAAAGACTCCATGCATACATTGGGTCTGTACATCTCAGAAATCTACACAAATGCAACTGATAAGAATACTTTATGCTACAGGAAATTTAGGGTTTCTTTCATACTCCAGAAAACTTTTATTCTATTCAACACTCTCGCATGAGAAGTTAGGAACCTTACCAGTTTCAATTTGTGGATCAATATCAAAAGTATCATTTCCAGGGCAAATGGTGCCTCGTTTGTAGAAGTACTGGCATATTGCCATGGCTGTCTCTTCTGCTCCTTTCTTCTCATATGCATGATTTCCAACAGATATGCTGCGCAGCTGTAAATACTAAGTCAATGACAACAACTAATTAACACCAACAGAGCATCTGAGGCCAAATGTTTAAAGTTTCCTGGGTAGATTTAGGCCCTGGTCTCCTAGTTTGAGTTTCTTTCAACCAAAAATAGACACACAAAGTCTCTGGTGGTATCAGAATACACATATACTTTAGTGGGTTTTCCATGTACTCTTATGATAAGAATGGACAATTTCCTCACTTAACTAAGATACTTCATTCAGGAAACACAAAGCTTATGAAAGCAGGTATGTTGCCTTCATAAAATGACAATTTCTCTTGGTTTCACTGATACACAGTGAGGTAGCTTGGGCCATACTGCCGAGGTTGCACCTAGTGCATTTTGAATGGCGGTAGTTACCCTATTGGCAAGAAATAGGCAGAATCCCATTTTGGAAATTATTTCAACAGAAGTTATGGTATTTCCCTACCAAATCAGAGGCTGAAGACAAACCGAGGGTTGTACCAGGTGGACCTTGGTCAGATAAGGCAATTCTTATATTCACACCAATGATGATTTCAGCCAGGTTCATAAAACTGGGTAGCTGGACAACAATGGAAGTATCTCAGAAGGCTAGGTTTCACTTGAATAGCCACAATACCTTGATTCCAAAAGTCACTTAATAGCGAGAAGATGGTTTGGATCCAGACTAACATTGCTGCAAGCACAACTTCCTCTCACAGGACACAATTTTCCTACCTCCCCCCTTCCACAGCAGCTGAAACACTGAATAATTTCAATGTGCTGCAGGAGGAGGAAGGCAAGAGAAATGTGTTCAATGAGTAGAAGTCCTTGTATCTGCAGAAATGTTAGTCTAGATGCAATCTGATAGTTTGGGGATTGGCCCATGGTCCAGTATTAGAAGGAGAGATGAAGAAAGGGGGAATTAAAAGTCTAAGTAATAATGGATTTAGATCCAGGTGGGCAGCCGTATTGGTCTAAAGCAGTAGAACAAAGTTTGAGACCAGTGGCACCTTTAAGACCAAAACTTAAAAGGGCCACTGGACTCAAACGTTGTTCTAATAATGGGCTTGTAATCAGAAACACTTCTAAAGCCTTGTGAGTCACTCCACACTTCAGCAGAGCCCAAACAGGGAGAGGAGGAAACCACAGCTGTCCAGGTCACAGCCAGATTTGCCTTTTTCTATCTGAGGCAGATCAGGCAATTGGTCCCATACCTCTCCCCCAGCAACCTGGTTGCAGTGACCCATGCAATGGTCGCTTCCAGATTGGATTATTGTAATTCCCTTAATGTGGGGCTACCCTTCACTCTGCTCCGGAAGTTACAGATAGTGCAGAATGCAGCAGCATAGGTGACAATGTCACAGCCTGTGTGGGCCTGGCCCGTAGCTAACACGGGGCCCAGGGGGCCTGGCCCCCTAGTGTTTCTTCTGGGCCCCCTCCCTCCTGGGCTGACCCCAAAGTGCTCCAACTTACCACCTGCACTGTACTTTCATTTAATTAGCTGGTGGGCCCCCTGAGGCCCCCTCCCAAAGAATTCCCTAGCCCACATCTGCCTGGTGCTGCGTGAACTGCACTGGCTGCCTATTGAATTCTGGCTCCACTTCAAGGTGCTTACCCTATATGGACAGAGGCCTGCATATCTTCAAGACTGCCTCTCCCCATACGAGTCACACAGAGCATTGCTTTCTGCAAACCAGCATCTCTTGGTAGTCCCTGGCCCTAAGGTTGTCCAACTTGCCTCAACTAGGGCCAGGGCCTTTTCAGCCCTGGCCCCCACCTGGTGGAATGAGCCCCCTTATGAGATCAGGGCCCTGCGGGACCAGTTACAGTTCTGCAGGGCCTGTAAGACTGAGCTCTTCTGCCAGGCTTTCAGTTGAGGCAGCAGGTTAAAATGTGATTGAGCGGGATTAAAATAGGGAAGGTGAAATGCAATAAATACAATAAAATAAATAAATATAAATATAACAGGTAGATTGATTAAATAATGAGTGAAATCAAATGGAAAACTAAATAACAATTTAAAATGAAAATATGGCTAAGTAAAATTAAAAATCTAAAACGTTGTTAAAGTTGTTGATAAACTGAGATTGTTCAAAAAATTAAAATTGTTAAAATTATCAAAAAATTATCAAAAGAATTAATATGTGAGAGGCTGGAACCGCTTTGGCTGGTGAGCCAGCTGGAGAACCTCTTGGGCAGAAAAAAGATCTTGCCACTGTAGTGCCCTGGTAACATCTAGATTACATTACTGCAATGCACTCTACATGGGCTGCCCTTGAAGACTATCCAGAAAATACAGTTGGCATGGCATGCTGCAGGCAGAATGTTGATTGGAGTGGGTCATAAGGACCATATCAATCCAGTCTTGTTCCATCTAGATACTGGCTCCTAGTTTGCGCCTGTGCCCAATTTATGGTGCTTGTATTGACCTTTAATGCCCTATACGGCTCAGGGCCAGCATACCTGAAGGACTGCCTGCTCCCATATGAACCTACCTGACCACAACTGTCATCTTCAGAACCCTTCTTTGCATGCCCTCACCATCTGAGTCTAGACAGGTGGCAACCTGAGGAAGGGCTGTCTTGGTCGTGGCACTGAAACTTCCGAACTCCTTGCCCAGGGAGACTGGTCTGTCTCCATCACTGTCTTTTTGTTATGTTTGGAATTCCCTCACTAACTGTTAATAGGCCTCCTCACTGTGTGTTTTATTTAACTGATTTAAATATTTTATATAAATTGGTATTTTAAATGGCATTTTAATGTGGAAAAGCAGCATACATATTTTAAATATATAAAATCTTCTGTTCGAGATGAGGCATTTCAGGGTGCTGCAGGCCAATAGTACAACAATACAAACAATAAAGAGGTTACCCGATTTATTGCAAAGAAGATCTGATCATAGACATCCACTTGTGTATACACTGCATAGGTGTCGTCCATTCTGTCCGTGTAGCCTTTCAGGAAGAGATGTTTAAAAGCCACTGTGTTTTCTTCTTTAAAAGCAACCACCATTTGATTACTTAACCCAAAAAATACCAGCTGAAAGGCATATGAAAACCACAATAGTTACTCCAACTAAAGTTACTTTTTATAGCAGTCTTAGAGTTGCACCTTCTACAATAAGGAATGTTCTTGTAGGCAAAGTATTAGATATGGGATTTCTGTATGACAAGAACCCCTCATCAGCCGGCAAGAAGCCTTGCCTTAGGAAAAGCACCAATGTTGTTTAAAACTAGCGCCTTTTTTGTTATAAAATAGCAACAGTACTCATTTATAAGGTTACACCAATTTCCACCACTTCCCCCCTCACTCTGCAGATCTTCAATAGCTGTTCCTGAGGGTCCACTCTCTCATTCTCTGGCTGAATGGGGCAGGCCAATGCAGGACCAGGGCCTATGAAGATGCTGGTACTCAGTACTGGTGAGTACTGTCACAAAACAGAGTCCTGCTCAAACCAGTAGTGATATTAATTTAACTACATGTTAGTCCAGCTGTGCCACAGAGTTTCCACAAGGAAACGGGCTAGGTTATTAAAAGCAAAAAAAAAAAAAAAATCCTTGTATTGCATACATGATACCTTCTCCTTCCCACCTGATGGCTGCACCCAAACAAACTTCCCTCTTATCATGCTATTAATATTTTAATAAATGTAGATCAGAATTTTTCTATTTCTACCATTCAGAACTACTTGGACATGCATTTCTCTCAAACAAAAGAAAGCATTAAATCCATAATTTTGAACTCATTTTCTGAATTCAGTAGCTTCTTGGACTCATGTTTCAGAACAGGCAATAACTTACAGAACAGAACTTCAGAAGGTAACTTACACTCAGGCTTCCTGAGCCTCACCTGGATGGTAACCATCACTATTTTCAGAACTTGAATCCCAAGTTTCCAGGGCTTTCGCCCTCGGGCCCAGAATTTTTCACAAGGGTTCATGAAGAAGAATTTAAGTTTCCTTCTCAGCTGGTCTTCCAAAAGCAATTCCTGACAGATTGAAGGTTGTCCTTTGTAGCTGTATTCATCGTCATGTGAGCTGCAGCTGCTAACAATGACCTCAGGATTTTCCATTGCTGAAACATATAAAGCATGAGTTAAGCTACACCGTCCTGAAATGACTAATAAAACATCATTCACTTGTGGCTATGGACATATTTAAAACACAATTTGGGGTGAGTCTGTTTGAGGGATGGGTAGCAGATTACAGCTAGATTATCCATGTGCACATAAATGCCAGCCAACTCAAATGATCAGGCTTTTATTCATCAAGAAAACACAACAGAGAGGAACAAATGTGTTAAACAAACATCCAGAGTTCCCATGCCTCATTCACAGAATGCACTATTTTTGGAGCTATGTGAAGAAAACATTTTGCATAAACACAACATTTTGTATAGTTTATGTCATTTTCCCAGGTTTTTCATTTGATCTTCGGATATACTTACATTTGTTTAATTCAATCTGGAAACCCTCTTCTATTATACCCCCAGTGTGAAGACTTTTTAAAGTAGAAATCTGGTTCTTACGTTCTTATTATGTTGAGAGGTATTTCATTATGCAGAGGAGTTTTGAAAGCTAATGACTATCACCTTTGATTGCAGATGCCTATTTGAATCCTGCCTGTGTTTCTTGTAACACCTACATTCTTGGAAAGACACAAGCACATACCAGCCCTCATCTACATACAAGACATCAGTGCAATCTTCATACTGAACCCTTTTACCAAAATAATAGATTCTTCAAACCCTGGAAAACTAAGAAACACATCCACAAATTACTATAATTTATTTCTGAGACCCTCAGTGAAGCAGTCTGTGAGCCTGTATTAGGAGGAGGAGGAGGATTGGATTGGATTGATACCCCGCCCTTCACTCTGAGTCTCAAAGTGGCCTTTCCCTTTCCCTCCCCACAACAGACACCCTATGAGGTAGGTGGGGCTGAGAGAGCTCTTTCCAGAACTGTCCTTGAGAGAACAGCTTTGACAGAACTATGGCTTAACCAAGGTCATCCAACAGCTGCAAGTGGAGGAGTGGGGAACCAAACCCAGTTCTCCCAGATTAGAGTCCACGCTAGAGATGTAAAATTTCCAGAAATTTTGAAGCTTAGAAAAAAATGGAAATTTTCGGAAAAACTGAAAAAAATGCTACATTAGCATTTCTTTTGTCTTTTCTAGATTGAAAGTCATCCTGTTACTTTAGGAACATAAAATATGACTATGGACATTTTTACTTGGCATGAAATTATCACAACTAGCATATTAAAAATGTAGTGTACCCAAACAATTATTACAAACATAATACCCACTGACATGCAAAAACAAAACAGAAACCTTTTTATTTTCTTCTGACAATAGCACCTCCTAAAGGAAGAAATGCATCTTGTTCTTGCATTGGAGAGTTCAGTTTGTAACCTAGGACTTGCTTGTCCTCAGTGCACAGAAATTAGATCAATCTGATATATGAGAGAAATGATTTGGAAAATATTTGAACACCTTGTCTTAAAATATTTTATTCATCATGTTAAAATAATCAATTTTTTTCTTTTCTTTTCTTTTTTCAATTTTTTGGGAAAAAACAAAAAGGCTTTAGGGAAAAAATGGGAAAAACAGTTTTTTCCCGAATTTTTCCGGTTTTTTTCCGGGCCTTCACATCTCTAGTCCACGCACTTAAAAACTACACCAAACTGGCTCAAACTTCTTACCAGCACAAAAGGTGTGTGTGTGTGTGTGTACATCTCTCTGCTAAGTGACTAGCTGAGGACACACCAGTCTTAGCAATAGGATGGGGGGGGGGGGATGCCTCCCCTGCTGCTTGTGTACTGCACAGGAAATGGTACTAGTCCAAGTGGGCACATTCAGAGTCAGCAACATCCCAAAGTAGCTTTTAAAGGGGCCTGAATGGCTGTAAAAGACAGGGAAATAGTTGGAAACCTTACCTCACTATGCATGTGGAACTCTTATCCTATCTTAGGGGCTCCAGAAAATATATTCAAAAATATCCTAACAGTCCAAAGACTTTGAAAAAAACCTTGCCTTAATTCGATTTCCTATGTGCTCTGTTTGCAACACAGTGTCATACAGATGCTCAGGACTTGAGATGCCTTATACTGAGCTCCCTCACCCCTATCTCTTGCACAGAGCATGTGAATTATTTAGCATTTTACCTGCAGCAGTGGCAGAAACATGCCAAGAATGTGCTACTGGACTGCAGCACACTAATTTCCAATCAGGTGCTACCCAATCCTAAACACACCTGCTCACCACATTCAATGGGAATGACTTGCAAGTCATTCTGTGGGCCTTCATTCTGAGAAACAGTACATCACAGAACTAGGTGGTTATGTTTCTTTTGACACACTATCCTAATACAGCTGCATCTTCTAGGCTCACTGTACAAGACAAAACCATCCACATTTGGAAAAAAATAGCAACAGCACTGCAAAGAAGCAATTTGTACTCCCTCCTTGCTTTCTAGTTATGGGCTATAACTAGTGACATATGCACTGCATATAAAGTAGTTATGCACACCAAGGGCTGGATCCAGACTAAATTGGCAATTTCCACCAATTTCCCCTTCCCACCACAGACCCTTCTCACGTAATTCCTTAGGGGCCCCTGTTCTCCTGGAGCAGCATTTGGGAAGAGGTAGCAAAGTTCCATTCTGCTGGTGGAAAACTTGGTCTGGATCCCACCTTGAAACCAGAATTCCTGGATTTATTTCTCACTTCTCAAAAAAAAAAATAAGAAAAACCAAAACACCTTCAGTACATTAAAAACTCACATCTGCAGCTGCATGTAAATACAAGGCTGAATATGTATCTGACAAGTCTTCATCCTGTGCTATTATTCATCATACACACCATGGCTGGAAGAAGGAATGTCATGTCACATTCCAGCTATCACACCCCTGCCCTTCTTCCAGTCAGGCAAGGGCTGTGTAGACAAGTCTTCCCACCTCCATTTTAACTTCACAGCAACCCTGCGAAATAGGCTAGGCTATGAGACAGAGGTAGACTGGCCAAAGAGTGGCTTGAGCCCAGTTCTATTTGGACAATCTAACCATGACATCACACTAAGTTTGCAAATTTAGACAACACCATCAACGCTGGGAATATGACAAAAATGTGCAATGCAAAGTTCACTACCTGATGGACACCTCCTGTGTTCCCCCCAGTGCATCCCTAGAGGATGTGATTAGTAATATTTATTTTTCTTTAACAACTACAGATAACAAAGTGCTGATCTGAAGTTAGTTCCAGAGGGTAGTTGTGTTGGTCTGCAGTAGAACAGTTAGATATGAGTCCTGCAGCACCTTAGAGACCAACAAGATTATCAGCGTATCAGCTTTTGAGAGCCGAAGCTCCCTTCGTCAGACACCTGATCAGAAGTGTTTTCTAGGACCTGCACGGCATAAACCTCAGGGCGGGGGGGGGGTCACCAAACTTTTCTTTAATGACAGCTATTTTCGAGTAATGAAAAATATCCCGAGCCACTAAAACATGGTGTGTCAGTGTAAAAATTCCCTGTTCGTATGTTTAATTTGGAGTCTCCCTCCGCACCCCGGCCACCCCAGCTAAAAGCAGGACTGGTTCCAATTCCCTTTGCACAGAGACACATGCAAACTGATTGAGTATTTCCAGCAATTTGAGTGTCAAAAGAGCATTCTCTCTTGTTGACTTCTGCTGGGTCTTCTAGGAGCTGCTCACATTGCCCCTCTGGATAAAATCTCAGATTTCTCACCCAGACCCATAACAAACCCAGCACTAAGTATTTGGCTGATAGTCATCAGGCACATTGGTCTCATTGAATGTATGCCTGTGTATTGTATGCATATATTAATATAAATCCAGTTGTCTTGTCTGAAATTTTTATATCCTCAGTTTTTACTTGCGGCTTGGGGGCATTCAGAAATAATATGTATTTGATGGGCAGTAGTAGGTGGCTCAAGTGGTTAAGATGCTGAGCTGCAGACTGGAAGGTCGGTAATTCAGCAGTCCGAGACCCGAGTGCTGCAGACGGAGTGAGTTCCTGCCAACCTAGCAGTTTGAAAGCAAGAAACTGCAAGTAGATAAATAGGTACCACTGCGGTGGGAAGGTAACAGCGTTCCGTGCACCTCGTCGTCTAGTCATGCCAGTCACATAACCACAGAAATGTCTTTGGACAGCGCTTGTTCGTCAGCTTGGAAACGGAGATGAGCACCGCATCCCTAGAGTCGGATTCAACTGGCTTTCGAGCAAGGGAAACCTTTACCTTTTTAGTTGAAGGTTAAAAACTAATGGAGTACATGGTACTGGATTAGATTTACCATTAGTCTGGTTTAGTAAGGAACCCCTATTATACACCCTTTGGTATTTGTTACTTTTGCATACCACTTATTTCCCCTAGAGCTCAGAGTAACCTCACAACAACCTTGCAAGGTAGTTGAGTATCTGGCAACTCTTCAAGGCCACTTACAGAGCATCAAACTCAAATCTGAACCTGGGCTCCACAACATGGAGATCCAGTGTTGTATAGTGAGATACGGATTAGGACTGAGGAGACCCGCATTCAATACCCGCTCAGCTATAAAGCTCATCAGGCCAGTTACATTCTCATTCATTCTCCCTCTCTCTGGAAAGGGCAGTGTGCGCTACCCTAAAATGGCTTGACAGATGGCATCCCTAGTACTGTAGCCTCTGCCCCACACCACTCAAATCCGCTGCAATCAAGGGAATGGCTTCACAGGCTAAATACAGGGGAGTCAAAGAAATAAATGAAGGGGTCTCCAGTTAACCTCACCGCTTTGCATTTTGTAGGAAGAAAAGTTCCACAAGATTGGTGTCCACGCACCACTACAGAAACAAAAGTTCTCTCTTCTCTATCCTAAAAAATTCAAAAGACTGTTTACTAGCCTAGAAACAATAAACCTTTATCACATTTCAGTGAGCAGCTTGCAGCAGCAATATAGTTCATCAGCATCCCCAATGAAACGGAATCAAAACCTGGTTTTTTAAAATAAAGGCATATATAATTGGCATGTCACATGGCTGAAACATAACTGGCTAGCTAATTCTACAGGGCTGTTTGTTCTTCATTCATAAAGGGCGAGTCTTAGTTTGGAACCAGAGTTTATGGGGCTTAAAACCATCACCTGTTACTACTGCCACCTCTGCTGATATGTTAAGCCTTAAAGAGGGAAGGCTTCTGAGTATGCACAAAGTGTGTTTCTTCTATCACTGCTAAGCGACCACGACCCATTCCAGGTCAGAGCATTTGGGGGTGGTGTGGCCATCTAAACAGGATTAACACTCCCTAACTGTACAACTAATAACTGGAAAGCAGTTAACTTTAGCCTATATTCATCTTTCTCCTACAAATTTCCTACAGCCGTTTGAGCCGCTGCAATTACCAAATTAATTTTTTTTAAAAATCACTAGCTGATTTCTACGTCTCAGAGTGCTCTTAAAGGCACAGGAAAAAGTCCGGCCAGTTCGTGCGCGGCAGACAACTCTAATTCCTAATCCAGTCTCAGCACAAGGGAGAACTATTTCCCCGTGATCTCTACAGCCAAAGGGATCTTATACCAAGAGACTTTCCCGTGTCTGCTGGGACAAGGCACGCAAGCCGAGACTGACCTTTCGCAGGATAACGAGAGAAGCAGTGCATTTCGCAGCCTATTTCGCCCTTCCCTTCCATGAGCTCTTTTCCCTGACGAGCTTTCCCCCCCTCTTACGCTACAGCCGCAGGAGTTAAGGAACCTACAAGTCTGCTGACTGATGCACTTAAGCGGCCAGGCTGACGGGTGTAAGTGGCGGGGAGAGATCTCATTCGCATTTCGGCGAGGTGCGAAAAAAGGGACACCTGACACCAGCAGTGAGGACAGTGCGCCGGGAGACCCACTCACCTGCAGCCGCCCGCCGGGGAAGTGCAGAGTCACAGAGAGGCGGCAGCGCCTCAGTGGGAAGCCGGCGTCATGGCCGTGCGCGGCACGGGTCTCATCGGCCCGGAGCTCTCGAGAGCCTCCACGCCTGGACCTCCCGCACGGCTCCGAGTCCAGAGTTGCGGCTGCGGGGCTGCCTCCTCGGTGTAGCTACTGCGGCAGCCGCGGCGGAAAAGGCGGCACGTGACTTGAGGCGGCAGCTCCCGCAGCCGCCGCCTCCTCCTCCTCCCGCAGACAATGTGATTAGATCCCGAGCTCCGACTTCCCGGAGCCCGCCTCCTTCGTTAAAGAAAGCGGGTGCTTTTCTCTCCCTGGGGGTCCTATGTACTGTGTTGCTGCGACAGACCTTTTGGGTATTGCTTCTTTGGGCACAGACCACCGCTCCCAAGCCTGGTCCAGCCTCCCAGTGGACGTCCCCCCGCCAGTTTTCATGTACTAAAAAGCATTCCTAAGCAACCTCGCTATACCTCTCTCAAGGTGCCACACGACTGTTCCCCGTCCACTCTGAGCCTGCCCCTTACTGGTCTGTTTCTTTAAAATGAGATGTGTGCAGGCGCTGAGCCCGACTTCTATCTGGCAAAGTTCTTGATTATTTCATTTATTGTCAAGGACCACTTAGTCTCTCCT